>NW_012110752.1:698802-700992 GCF_000951045.1 Mandrillus leucophaeus | reverse complement strand
TCGAGAGGCTGACGCAGGAGACTCACTTGAACCCAAGAGGCAGAGGTTGCAGTGAGCCTAGCTCACGCTACTGCACTCCAAAAAAAGTTTTAATTAGCTGGGTGTGGTGGCACATGCCTGTGGTCCCCAGTTGTTCAGGAGCCTGCAGTGAGCCATAATCATGCCACTTGCCCTCCAGTCTGGACAGCAGAGTGAGACCTTGTGAAGGAAGGGGAAGGGGAAAGAAAGGAGGGAAAGAAGGGGTGGGGAAGGGTGGGGAGGGAAGGGAAGGGAAGGGAGAAGGAAGGAAATAATGAAGACCCAACAATGTTTTTGAAAGAGAAAGGTGAAATAACATATGTAAAAGTGTTTTTGAAAATAGTAAAAGCTATAAAATGTAAAAAGCTCATTATTTTATGGCTGTCTCTATTTTCTTGCCAGTAAAATGATGATATTCAATAGTACTTGCCTTATAGAATTATTATAAAGGCTAAATGAAATAAAACAGCAAAGGTGCTTAGCTTCATACTTAGCAAATAAGTGCTCAAAAATGTCAGCAAGCAACAGTAGCAGCATTTCCAAATCCCATGTGGTAAGTAAGGCACCTCTGGTCATCCCCATTTTATAGCTCAGAAAACGAAGACTCTGGGAGGTCAAGGAGACTCAGACTAAACTTCAGCCTTTTATGACTCACTAGAGCATGTTTACATCCCTATGGCAGGCTGGTAGCAGAAACCCAGGAGTTGGTGAGTAGTGTTCGCAGGTTTTCCTGTTTTTGAAAGGGTAAGTGGGAAGCAGCAAGCTCTGGTTCCTCAGGATACGTAGCTAAGGATCCACATAAGACACCACCTGCCCTGTCAGGGTTGCCTCATCAGTATCTTTAGCTCAATCACACATTCATGCAAAATACAAAATTAAAGAAAATGAGAACAGGATGGAGGGAGACAATCTTTGCCTTTACTTTTAATCTTCATTTGTAAACAGCTAAAGAAACAAAGGCAAAAAACAGTGATGAGTTTATCTACAAACACTAAAGCTCTAGCCCTTAGTCAAGAAAAACCAGGTAAGTCAAACTTCTGAAACTTTCAAATGACCTCGTAGTTTAGGTTTACCAAGGAGCTGGTCCCGGCATGTGGATGGTGAAAAAGTCAAAAGACTCCAACCGGTTCTGTGCACCTGATCTGACAGCGGGTTTGAGAGCTGCTTCTGGTAGGAAGAACAAAAGGCTCCCCGGGAAAACCTCGTCCCCAACCAGCTTTAGTTTGTCCAAAAAGAAGAAGGGAAAAAATAACTCCAGTCTTCAGCCAAGAACACCAGTAGGGGAATTAAAGAGCTGGGCACACAATAACTTTAAGTAACATCAGAGGAGATTTAAATAGCAAACATCAGCAGAAAAGAATGGGGAAACCTCCAGTGCACTGACTTCATTGATACCCCATTTATCAGCAATTACTGACTCCATTAAAGGCCCAGTTTACAGCAGAAAAAGAAGCAGAGCCTAAAATATGTCCCAGCAGATGGACGGAGAGTGTTGGTGATGCCGTATTTCAAAGGCATCTGCAACGTTGTTATCATTGAACGTGGAGTCAGAGAGGCAGCAGACAAACAGCGCCCCGAGAGCCAGCAAATGATTTACTTGACCCTGGATGGGTAAAACTGACAGCAAAAACCTCATTAATTCCTCAGGTCATTCTGGAAGACATTAATTTGGTTTGGACTCACGACGAGGGGAGATTTTCCAGACATACACCAGGAATTATGAAATCTCCATGGCCAGAGAAAGTATGTCCAAATCACTTTTTGCATAAATCATGCTGACTTTCTGAAGAAGGATAATATGCTTAATCAAGGGAGTTATGGAACTTCTTGTGCTTATTAGACAGAAAATATAACCGTATTTTATTCGGTTATCAGTTCTGGGAGAGAGATTTTTTTTCCCCCTCTTTAAGCTAAAGTCTTTTCCTGCCAGCGTGGAAGAGATCCTTTGTAAGAGCTGGAAGAACTGAGATGTGCAAATAATTTGTTCATGCAAAAATAGCTTCCTTTTTTTTTTTCCTCTATTTTCAAATGGGCATGAACATTGTGTATGCCTCTTTCCTGAGTCCCAGCCAAGGTGTCAGCCTTCTCACCTCAACTAGAAATTTCTCAATAATAAACATATCCCTATAAATAACAGCAATAGTGACTGGTGGTTTTATTTTGTATATTTTG
>NW_012110752.1:693757-695992 GCF_000951045.1 Mandrillus leucophaeus | reverse complement strand
TTTTTTTTTTTTTTTTTTTTTTTTTGAGAGATACATACACATACATACACAGACACAGACACACACAGTATGTCTCCACTTATACAACATGTGGAAAAGGCAAAAGTATACAGACAGAAAATAAGCTTGTGATTGTCAAAGGCTGGGGTGGGGAGAGGGATGGACTAAAAAGTAATAGGAGGAAACGTAGGGAAGTGAGGGAACTGTTCTCTGTCTTCACTGTGGTGTTGACTGCATGATTAGATGTAATCATCAAAACTTTGAGAATTCTACACTAAAAAGAGTGAATATTACTTTATATAAATTATACCTCAATAGGTATGACCTTAAAATACCACAGTCGTGTTCACACAAAAACCTGCACACAGGTGTTTACAGCAGCTTTATTCATAATCAACAAGACTTGGATGCAACTAAGATGTCCTTTAGTAAGTGAAGCAATAGCATATTATTCAGTGCTAAACAAAAGAGCTAGCAAGCCATGAAAAGACATGGAAGAAACTTAAATCCACATTGCAAAGTGAAATAAGTTAATCTGAAAAGGCTGCATACTGTATGGTTCAAAGGCAAAACTGGAGACAAAAGAAAATAGCCAGGTGTTGGGGGGATTATTTCTGAGGCTCCTATTTAAACTACGCTCTTACTATACTTGTTCCTAGCCAAATAATCTCGTTCTCTTCTTCTCCACCTGCCTTCTCCCCACCACACCCACAGGCCCACACACATTTTCCGGTTGGCCCTTTGCAATGGGGAAGCACCCAGGAGTTAAGTATGCATTGGGGATGGTAAAGACAGGGAACCTAGAAAAATGAAGAAGCAGATCTTTACCATTCAAAGGGAACCTCTTCCAATTTTGTGTCCCGGGGTTAGTTCTCATCTTCCTTGTACTTTTTTTTTTTAAGTTGAAATAACTATGTATACCACACACCCATTTCCAACAAATGAAAAACAAACCACTGAAGAAAAAATGCTGCGGTTATTTCCCAGCTGAACAAAATCAAAAATAGATGAGAAACATTACAGAGATTTAGCTCACCTGACATTTTCAGTTTTATCAATATTGTTCATCAGGGTGTCCTCTGAACTTCTGACCCAAGTTTTACCAACTTTCCTAAAGTTCCTCACTGAAGTCACTATTTTCTTCCACATCTTCTCCTTCCTTACTTATGTATCACTTGCTCACTCAAAACATTTTATAGTTTTCTATCTGTTTAAGGGTCTAACTTCATATATGAGGATGGTAAGGCTGTTTTCCAGTAGTCTGTTAATAAATTATATCAGACCAAAGACAAGCGGCCATCTAAATATATTATTAACCTGGCTATTTTTTAAAAGCATATTTACAGTTATTTTGTCTCTTTCAAGTAGCAACACTGCCCTTCCTGGTTTCTGCAATTTCAAGAAAGCTTCTCAGCCTCTCTCTAAACACCAGTTAAAGAAACATAGGCTGAGCATCATGGCTCACACCTGTAATCTCAGCTCTTTGGGAGGCCACAGCAGGTGGATCACTTGAGGCCAGGAGTTCGACACCAGCCTGGCTAACATGGTGAAACCCCATCTCTACTAAAAATACAAAAATTAGCTGGGCATGATGGCATGCACCTGTAATCCCAGCTGTTCGAGAGGCTGACGCAGGAGACTCACTTGAACCCAAGAGGCAGAGGTTGCAGTGAGCCTAGCTCACGCTACTGCACTCCAAAAAAAGTTTTAATTAGCTGGGTGTGGTGGCACATGCCTGTGGTCCCCAGTTGTTCAGGAGCCTGCAGTGAGCCATAATCATGCCACTTGCCCTCCAGTCTGGACAGCAGAGTGAGACCTTGTGAAGGAAGGGGAAGGGGAAAGAAAGGAGGGAAAGAAGGGGTGGGGAAGGGTGGGGAGGGAAGGGAAGGGAAGGGAGAAGGAAGGAAATAATGAAGACCCAACAATGTTTTTGAAAGAGAAAGGTGAAATAACATATGTAAAAGTGTTTTTGAAAATAGTAAAAGCTATAAAATGTAAAAAGCTCATTATTTTATGGCTGTCTCTATTTTCTTGCCAGTAAAATGATGATATTCAATAGTACTTGCCTTATAGAATTATTATAAAGGCTAAATGAAATAAAACAGCAAAGGTGCTTAGCTTCATACTTAGCAAATAAGTGCTCAAAAATGTCAGCAAGCAACAGTAGCAGCATTTCCAAATCCCATGTGGTAAGTAAGGCACCTCTGGTCATCCCCATTTTATAGCTCAGAAAAC
>NW_012110752.1:687514-691752 GCF_000951045.1 Mandrillus leucophaeus | reverse complement strand
AAAAAAAAAATTGTTGATTAAATCCAGGACAAAGCAGTCAGTTGGCTTATTTACATCAGTGAATCACTTCATTTTAGGGACACTGACAGAAAGATTAAATGATTCAAAATGGTCAGGAGAGAGAAAGAGAGAGGAAGATTGAGATTGAAATGCTGCTAGACAATGAGCTTATACCTGAGTGTCCAATGCATAAGCCGCAAGCCCTCTTTCCTGATGATATCTTCCCTTGTAAAAGTTACATTCATCATGTTTAAAGCAAGGTTATCTCTGGTTGAAGAGAACATGCATTAGTACATTTTACTCATTCAACACTGAACACTCCCTATCAACAACCGTCTGCTTAAAGGGGACAAGGAGAACAAGAATTAATCACAGGAAGAGACAACTCAAGGGAGTTGGGCTATAAAATGGAATTCATTAGTAAGCCATAAAGTATCACTGCCTTAACTAGCCTTCCTCTTACACTCTGCTTTCTCTGCCCTGGGGCTGCACTGGCTCATTCACCTAACAACCTAAAGCTAACACCCCTCTTTTCTCTTCTCACTGGGGACAGAGAGAAGAGAGAGTTTATCTCTGAAATAAATGCAGGATCACAAGGTCTCTGGTCCACTAACTTCAGCACAAAATATCTAATTGGAGCTTAACCCTCACATTCAAGGTCTCTTCTCACCCCACCAGCATCTTAGAACTGCATAAGCTCATCTCATAGGAGACTGTCACATCTGAGCCAGAAAAATGTCCTAGTTAAAAACACAGATTCAGAATTTTTACAGTCATAGACTCATCAGTTGTGGCACATCTCAGTTAGGTGACCTTGAATGAGTCACTTAACCTCTCAGCCTGAGTTTCCTCAGCAGTTAAATGGAGAGAATAGTAATACCCAGCAGAGGGGGAGAGTGAGAACAAAATGAGATAAAGAAACAATACTTCAATTCCCTGATTACAGCATAAGCAATGCATCCCTGAACAGATGTTGCCCTGTTGTAATGATCTGTTCTTGCTTGTATCTTTTCAATAGTAAAAATAGTATTCCTGTCTATGTCCTGTTATTTCAATTTGACTAAAAATATATCTAAAGAAATCCAACCTTATCACTATGAAAAACCACCAAACCACAGAGATAAACAGTAGAGAAAAGAAGGAACAGAGAATATACAAAGTAACCAGAGCAATTAATAAAATCACAAGAGGAAGTCCTCACCTATCAATAATAGCCTTGAATGTAAGAAGATTAAATTCTACAATTAAAAGACATAGACTGGCTGAACGGATAATAAAAAAGACCCAACTATATGCTGCCTACAAGAGGTTTATGGCAACGCCTACATCAGAAAAGTAGGGAGATTTCAAATAAACAACCTAACAGTGCACTTCAAGGAACTAGAAAACCAAGAATAAACCAAATCTAAAATTAGAAGGAAACAAATACTAAAGATCAGAGCAAAAGTAAATGAAATTGAAACCAAAAAATACAAAAGATTAACAAAATTAAAAATTTGTTTTTTGAAAAGATAAACAAAATTGTCAAGTCATTAACTAGACTAAGAAAAAAAGAGAAAATGCTCAAATACAATCAGAAATGAAGAAAGAAGACATTACAACTGATAACACAGAAACTCAAAGGATCATGAAAGTCTATCATGGACAACTATATGCCAACAAATTGGAAAACCTAGAGGAAATGGATTGATTCCTGAACACTTAAAATCTACCAATTTGAACCAAGAAGAAACATAAAACCTGAACAGACCAATAACAAGTAAGGAGATTAAATCAATAATAAAAATTTTTAACAAAGTAAACTACAGGACCAGGTGGCATCACTGCTGAACTCTACCAAACTTTTAAAGCAAAACTAATACAAGTTTTTCTCAAACTGTTCCAAAACTTTGAAGTGGGGGAATTCTTTCAAATTCATACTACGAGGCCAGCATTTCCATGATACCAAAACCAAACAATGACACAACAATAAAAAAAGAAAACTATAAGCCAATATCCCTGATGAATAGAGATACAAAAATGCTCAAAAAAATACTAACAAACCAAATCCAGTAGCACATCAAAAAGTTTATACTGCAGGATCAAGTGGGATCTATCAGAAAGTCCTAGCTAGAGCAATTAGGCAAGATAAAAACATAAAGGGTATCAAAGTTGAAAAGGAGGAAGTGAAATTGTCCCTGTTTGCAGACAACATGATCTTATATAGAGAAAAAACTAAAGGCTACACCAAAAAACTCTTAGAATTGGTAAGCAAATTCAGTAAAACTACAGGATATAAAATCAACACACAAACATCAGTAGTGTTTCTATATACCAAGAACAAACAAACTGACAAATAAATCAAGAAGCAATTCCATTTATAAGAGCTATTTAAAAAGAAAATAAAATACCTAGAAATAAATTTAGCCAGAGAAGTGAAAGATCTCTACAAGGAAAACTATTAAATCCTGTGAAAAAATTGAAGAGAGCACAAAAAAGTAGAGAGGCACCTAATGATCATAGATTGGAAGAACTGATATTGTTAACATTGTCATACTACCCAAAGCAATCTACAGATTCAACATAATCTTTATCAGAATATCAATGGCATTCTTTACAGAAAAAAACAATCCTAAAATTTGTATGGAACCACAGATGACCCCAAATATTCAAAGCAATTCTGAACAAAAAAACAGTACTAGAGACAACACACTGCCTGATTTTAAAATATACCACAAAGCAGAATATTTACAAAACAGCATAGTAAACAAAACAGCATGGTACTGGCTTAAAAACATACACATAGACTAATGGAACATTATGTAGAAGCCAGATATAAATCCTCATATTTACAGCCAACTGATTTTCAACAAAGATTTCAAAAACACTCACTGGAGAAAGGACAGTCTTCAATAAATAGTGCTGGAAAAATTTGATATTCATATACAGAAGAATGAAACTAGATCCCTATCTCTCACCATTACAAAAATCAACTTAAATGGATTAAAGAATTAAGTGTAAGATTGGAAACTGTGAAACTACTAGAAGAAAACAGGGAAAATACCTCAGGCCATTGGTCTGGGAAAAGATTTTATAGATAAGACCTCAAAAGCACAGTCAACAAAAGCAAAAATAGATAAATAAGATGGTACCAAACTAAAAATCTTCTGCACAGCAAAGGGAACAATGAACAGAGTGAAGAGACAACCTGTAGAATGGGAAAAAATTTGCAAACTATTTACCTGACAAGGGATTAATATCCAGAATATACAAGGAACTCAAACAACTCAACAATAAATAATCATCATCGTCATCCAATTTTAAAAGGGGCAGATGATCTGAATAGACATCTCTCAAAAGAAAACACATAAATGGTCAACAAGTACATGAAAAAATGCTTAACATCGATAGTCCTGAGGGAAATGCAAATCAAAACTACAAAGAGATACCATTTCACCCCAGTTAAAATGATGCAGAAAAAGAGGAACTCTGTTGGTAGAAAGTTCATACAGCCATTATAGAAAACAGTATGGAGGTTCCCTAAAAAGCTAAAAATAAAACCACCATACAATCCAGCAATCCCACTACTGAGTATACATCCAAAGGAAAGAAAATCTGTATGTCAAAAATATATCTGTACTCCGTGTTTGTTGTAGCGCTATTCACTATAAGGTAGATATGGAATCAAACTAAATGTCCATCAACAGAAGAATGGATAAAGAAAATGTGGTGCATATATACACAATGGAATACTATTCAGCCATTAAAAGAGACTGAAATCCTGTCATTCACAGTAACATGAATGATCCTGGAGGATATTATGTTAGGTGAAATAAGCTAAACACAGAAAAATAAATACCAAATATTCTTACTCATATGTGGAAGCTAAAAAGTTTAATCTCTTAGAAATGGAGAATAGAATAGTAGTTATTAGAGTCTGAGAATGGTAGAGGGTAGAGGGGATAGGAAGAGGTTGGTTACAGCCATCCTATTACAATTACAGCCAGATAGGAGGAATAAGTTCCAGTATTCCAGAGAACTGCAGGGTTGACTATAGCTAACATCAATTTATTGTATATTTTTAATTAGCTAGAACATAGGATTTTGAATGTCCTCAACACAAAGAAATGAGAAATATTTGAAGTGATGGATTTGCTAATTACCCTTATTTGGTCATTACACATTATATACATGAATTGAAATATCACACTATACCCCATAAATATGTACAATTCTATGTCAATTAAAAATAATAATTG
>NW_012110752.1:677173-687464 GCF_000951045.1 Mandrillus leucophaeus | reverse complement strand
TCATCCAATTTTAAAAGGGGCAGATGATCTGAATAGACATCTCTCAAAAGAAAACACATAAATGGTCAACAAGTACATGAAAAAATGCTTAACATCGATAGTCCTGAGGGAAATGCAAATCAAAACTACAAAGAGATACCATTTCACCCCAGTTAAAATGATGCAGAAAAAGAGGAACTTTGTTGGTAGAAAGTTCATACAGCCATTATAGAAAACAGTATGGAGGTTCCCTAAAAAGCTAAAAATAAAACCACCATACAATCCAGCAATCCCACTACTGAGTATACATCCAAAGGAAAGAAAATCTGTATGTCAAAAATATATCTGTACTCCGTGTTTGTTGTAGCGCTATTCACTATAAGGTAGATATGGAATCAAACTAAATGTCCATCAACAGAAGAATGGATAAAGAAAATGTGGTGTATATATACACAATGGAATACTATTCAGCCATTAAAAGAGACTGAAATCCTGTCATTCACAGTAACATGAATGATCCTGGAGGATATTATGTTAGGTGAAATAAGCTAAACACAGAAAAATAAATACCAAATATTCTTACTCATATGTGGAAGCTAAAAAGTTTAATCTCTTAGAAATGGAGAATAGAATAGTAGTTATTAGAGTCTGAGAATGGTAGAGGGTAGAGGGGATAGGAAGAGGTTGGTTACAGCCATCCTATTACAATTACAGCCAGATAGGAGGAATAAGTTCCAGTATTCCAGAGAACTGCAGGGTTGACTATAGCTAACATCAATTTATTGTATATTTTTAATTAGCTAGAACATAGGATTTTGAATGTCCTCAACACAAAGAAATGAGAAATATTTGAAATGATGGATTTGCTAATTACCCTTATTTGGTCATTACACATTATATACATGAATTGAAATATCACACTATACCCCATAAATATGTACAATTCTATGTCAATTAAAAATAATAATTGTAAATAAAATAAAATGTATCCGTTCTCTTGCACATTCTTCTCTACTAATCCTCACCAACATAGACACTCACTAGGACCCAACACAGATTGGTTTTTTGACTAATACGTAGACTGAAAGAGCTGCTATTAAAAGAACAGCAAAAAACACCTAAGATTTTCATCTCTTAATCTCATATTTAGAGGATACTCATCCCTTCAGAATAAAGCAGGGAAAGAAGGGAAGCAGTATATTAGAAGAATTCTCCCCATCCTGATTTCTCCTCTAAGCAACCTGAAATGATTTATCCAATGGCATTGGGTACATAGGGTGTTGTGGATTCGATTTTATCTCTGGTGATGAAATATTGGGAAAAGGAAAAATCTACATATCTTAAAATAGCCTTCTCAAAGTTCTAGGAATGTATCAACCCTACATCAATGATCCCCCAGCTGCTCCTTTTAAAAGCAGTATATTCAAACTGAGAAATCAATTAACTTTAAAAACACCGAAGACTTAAAATCAAGATCTTACACAGAGGTGAAATCAAGGGTAGTTTCTCCTTTAAGGCCACCATTAAAATAAACCATTTTTAAAAAATAAATTAGATGTCCTTTCCAACATCCGAGTTCACTTCTACATAGAAAGGCATGGGTTCAGTAAACCCTTAATATTTCCGCACAAAGCTAAATTGCTTAGTGTCTCTGAGCCTCAGTTTCTCATCTATGAAAGAATATAACCTGTTTTATAAACAGGATTAAACAAGCTGATATATACAAAGCACATATCTCTTAACAGGGCTTTTCATAAATGGCAGTGTTTTGGTGGTACTCTGTGGTATTGGAAGATTTATTACTAATAAATGATGAGGTTGCAATTTCTGGAGCTAATTCTGACCAACTCTCGTTGGAAGAATAAAGAGTGCTCTATACGAAGCCACAGAGAATACTTCAAACTTCAAGAAATTTTCTTCAAACTTCAATAAATCAACCCATTGTTTTATAAATTCTAAGACACTTTGTTTCACTGATGTTTTTCATTAAAACAACTGATATTTTTGACTTTCTGAGTTGAACTAGTTCCTTTGTGGAAGTACGGAAAGCATCTAAATTATCTCTTTTGCTTCCTAACATGCAAACAAGTATGTCAACACCATTCAGTAATATTTCTCTCAGGCCACCTGGTTAGACACACTACCTAATATCAGCAAGGTAGAGAATAGGTAAGGCCTTTGCGTGAATGACATCCCAGAAACGCCCAAAGATGTAGTCATTGCAAATAAGACACAGACAGTATTTATTCCTCCACCATGTCTTTTATACTAAATTTATACTGGTTTTTCTAATTACAAAAGCAGCGCTTAGTCAGAATGAAAAATAAATGGGGAATATATCAAAGTACAAAAAAGAAAATAGCTACTATTAGAAAATACAAGTGTTGGTGAGGCTGAAGAGAAACTGGAAGTCTTGTGCACTGTTGGTGAGAGTGTAAAATGGTGTAACTGCCATGAAAAATAGAAAAGTGGATCCTAAAAAAATAAAAAATAGAATACCACGTGATCCAGCAATCCCACCTCTAGGAATTATATGGGAAGAATTAAAAGCAAAATCTTGAAGAAATATTTTCATACCCATGCTCATAGCAGCCAAGAGGTGGTTGGCCAAGAAATAAAAGAAGGTCAAGGTGGTTGGCCAAGAAATAAAAGAAGGCCAAGGTGGTTGGCCAAGAAATAAAACAAGGCGAAAGGATAAATAAACTGTACATACAAGGGAATATTATTCAGCCCTAAAAACGAAAGAAACCTTCTCACTTGCTGCAACGTGGATGAAATTTGAGGACATTATGCTAAGTGAAATAAGCCTCTCACAAAAAGATAAATATTGTGTGATTTCCCTTGTACAAGGTATCTACAGTAGTGAAATTCATAGGAACAGAAAGTAAAACACTGGCTGCCAAGGGCTGGGAGGAGGGGGAATAGGGAATTGCTATTTAACAGTTATAGAGTTTCAGTTTTGCAAGATGAAAAAGTTCTGGAGATCTGTTGCATAGCAGCGTGAATGCATTTAACACTACCAAACTATGCACTTAAATTTGTTAAGATGATAAATTTCATTGTGTGTTTTTTTTTAACCACAGTTGAAAGGACAAAAAGCATCCATAATTCATCATTCAGGTATAAATCTGTTAATATTTTGATGTTGCAGTTAAAATCCACACGTCTCATTGAGTCAAATATTGTTAACATTTTCTCATGGCATTAAATATTCTTCTACAACCACATTTTAATGGCTGCATAGTTTCCATTGTTTAAATGATCCCCTATTATTGGGTTGTGAGTTATTATTGCTTGCTATTGCAAATAAATCATGATATACTCCAGTTTTACATTATTTTAAAATTTCATGTTGTATTTCTTACATTATACCTTTATTTCTTACATTTATGTCAATAGCAATTGAGTGGGTTTTTGGGTTTAGTTTAGTGTTTTGTGGGGTTTTTTTGTTTTTTTTTTTTTTTAGTGTGGCATTTAAGATATCTTCGCTTCTAAACCTCTGTGATTCTGAGAGCACAACTCTCCTCTCTCAAGAAAGGAAGGAGAATTAAGGGAAGCCAAATCAATCTCTAAAAGAAGTAAAACTCTAAGTTTGAAAACAGCAATGATTTCAGCATAAAGCTCATCAAAACTGGCCTCTCACAAATTGTCCCCTTCCCAGAGAATGTCTGTAAGGAGCACATAAACCTGCAGACACAACTGACGCCGGTCAGAAAATGATCCATGTGAAACGAGAAGACTTCCCTCATCCCCCTCGCAGGGCGTGAGATGGGGGTGTGGCTCGCTTATTCAATGCTCTGCAGCTCACACCCGTAGGGGGAGCATGCAGACGGGCAGATTATGGGGCTCCCACCCCACAGCAGTGTCCAGGGGTGAATATTTACAGCTCCTGAAGCCCCGGTGGGCATGTTACAGCGTGCTCTTTTAGTTTTGCGATGGATAGGTGGTTTGTGTTAATCAGCTCAATTAGACCCTCTGCGTTATGGCAAGGACAGAGGGCTTTCGGTATCCCGGTATTCTTGCCTTGGTGTACTGGAAAAATTGGATCACAGGTGGACTTGGAGAATGAGTGCAAAGTTTTATTGAGTGGCAGAAGTTGCTCTCAGTGGATGGATGGGAGCCAGAAGAGGGGGTGATCTTTCCCTGGAGTCAAGCCATTCAGTGGCCGGGCTCTCAGACTGCCCTCGGCCCAACTCCACGTCGTCCAGCGGTAGATGGCCTGCCCTGTGTCTGCTGGTGTCTGCCAGTGGGTTCTTCCCGACCTCCAGCCACTTGTGTGCCCTTCTGCTGGTGTGTTCCACTCAATGTCCAGCGCTTGTGTCTGTGCCTACTAGGGTTTCAGGGTTTTCATAGGCACAGGATGGGGGCGTGGCGGGCCAGCGTAGTCTTGGAAAATGCAACATTTGGGCACCAAAACAGAAATGGCTATCCTCACCTAGGTCCCTGTGCACAGGCCCCGCGGAGGAGTGGGGGGACGCAGCCCTGACCAGGAACCTGCCCTTCTCTACCCAGCACTTCCCTGCCCCTGTTCCCTGATCACATGCCCCCAGGACCAAACTTCAGGCCATCTGGAGCCAGAGCACATCCTCAACCCTTTTCTATAGAATGGAATTATTTCCTGAGACCTTGTTTCCCTCAGAAAGTAACTGATTAAAATATTGCTTGGGGGCTGATGTTATCACCTCCAAGTTATCAATGAGAAAACTGATGGCCAGAGTGGTTAAATAACTAGCCCAATGTCACACAGCTAACAATAGTAGAGTGAAGGTTCAAACTCCAGCTTCCTGCATTTTTACCAACCTGATCTTGCCACGTGGAATATCATGATAGATCATGCAGCACTAAGTACAACGGCACACTTGATTGATAGGATATCTCTAATTCCCTTTAAAAAAAAAAAAAAATTTGTGAGTAGGCCATTACTACTTACCTAGGGAAGACTATGTGGCATGTTTCAGAGAAGGCCTCCCTGTTGCTGGTTCTATTCCTTTTTCTTCCCTGGGCTGGACTAACCCAAATAATTAAGAAGAGTATTTCTGAAGGAAGTTAAATAACTCCAATTAGGAGTGCTCTATTTTAGGAGGAACTGGGGCGGCAGATCTTATTTCCATATGGCAGTTGCATGTGTTTATTAACAAAAAAAGACTAACAAAAAGTCTTCTTTATTAATAAAAGTCTTCCATGTGACCATGGAATAGTTATCTTGTGCTAAGTTCCTGGGAACCAGACACAGGCTTTTCCAGCTTGTCCTCTGCAATCGTTTGTGGCCACTCTGAAAGAGTTTATCCTCAATTCTCCCACTAGAATGGCTGTTTCTGAAATGCAAGTCCTGACAAAATGACTCACTGGGGCCGTGTTAACTTTTATCATCATCTGTTTTTAGCGGTAATTAGGCCATAGCGATTTTGGCGGCAGCACATAAGTCAAATTTGCAATCGCTCCCTGCACTAAAAATCCTGGTGGTTATTATTGGCGTTTCGCGGCCCTATGATTCACACGGGTTTGGAGTGTTGCTGCTTAAGGTATCTGGTCAGGTAATTAGGGATGCGTTGGTTTCTTTTGTTTCAGTCAGTTCAGATCAAAGACCTGCCAAAGTAGGTCCCTGAAGTCCTTGTCTGAACCCCACTGTGTCTGCTGCTATGCAGATAAATCCTTAAAGACAGAAAACCCAGCCATTCACAATGAATGGTCTTTCTTTATTATCGCTAAGCTCTACACAGTTTCCAACAGTCATCTGGAGGATGTGCAAGGCTTAAAGGGATTTTAATTTTTTGAAGGCAGGGAGAATATGCAAACTATCAATTTCTAAAATTATTATAATCGTGTCGGACAACTCCAGATTCCAAGTGCCCACTCTAACAGGCCACGCCCTCATTTTTGGCAAAATGTTCATCATATTTCCTGCTGTGTTAATCCCTCCATGGAGTTGTACAGCTTGAACACAACTTTCTGTTCCCCCGAAGTCCTTCTTCATAGCTCTCAAATGTCACTTTTGCTGCATATTTGTCTCTGAGTCCTCTTCATTCTAGTTGTTAAATATGTAACTTTTAAATTCTGACAGGTATTCTATCTCCCAGGAGCCCTGTTTCCTGCTTTCCTAGGTCCCTGGATTCTGCTGAACTTAAAACATCAAAAAAAAAAGATGACTCAATTGACCAGTTAAATCCTAGCACTGCACCCCAGCATAGTGCAGGAGAGAAGGGAAGCTGGACCTGGAGCTGGGACTCCAGTGCTTCACATTGCAAAAGAAGCAAGTGGTAAATAAATTGGAAGAAGACACATCTGCAGGAGGGGAATTGTTGTTTACAGAGTTTACAAAGGGCAAGAAGAATGGTGGATGTGAACTGTAAAATATAAACAATGAGTAAAAACGCAAAGAACTAAACCAGGATTCTCTTATCACAGTGATTTGTAGCTGCTTAATCCTGGCCTCCCAGGATTCAGTCCATCATTCATTTGCCTAAAGAAAAATTCCTCACGCATTGCTTTAAAATTCATTTTTATTAGGGATAGACAATCAAAGTATAGACGTGTAGGCAAGGCGCAGTGGATCATGCCTGTAATCCCAGCATTCTGGGAGACCGAGGCAGGCCAGTCACCTGAAGTCAGGAGTTCGAGACCAGTCTGGCCAAAATGGCGAAACCCCATGTCTACTAGAAATACAAAAAATTAGCTGGGCATATGACAGGTGCCTGTAACCTTAGCTACTCGGGAGGCTGAGGCAGGAGAATGGCTTGAACCCCAGAGGCAGAGGTTGCAGGGAGCCGAGATCACACCATCGCACTCCAGCCTGGGCAACAAGAACGAGACTCCGTCTCAAAAAAAAAAAAAAAAAAAATGGTGGTGGGCACCTATAATCCCAGCTACTCAGGAAGCTGAGTCACGAGAATCCCTTGAACACAGGAGGCAGAGGTTGCAGTGAGCCGAGATCACGCCACTGTACTCCAGCCTGGGCAAAAGAGGGAGACTGTTTCAAAAAAAAAATTGTATAGACATGTACAAAATGATAAACTCCTGTAGTTCATCAGAATATTAGTTACTTCTGGGGAGAAAGTGATACACAAAGTAATTCCAATGTATTTATCATTTATTTCTTGAGCTGATGATGGGTATGTCACTATGTCTATTTTTCTTTATCCTTTTATGAATGTCCAGAAAATTTTGTAAGAACTTCTAAATAAACAAATAATTAAAAGAAGCTCATCACCAAAGTCAGCTACTTGGAACCTCTATCCATGAGTATCAAGGCCAGCTTCTCAGTGTGCAGTCACACAGAGCCCCACACTCAGGAGGATTCCACACTTGGATTAATGCTCTGTTGTCATCATCTTAAAATTCTTTGTAAATTTGTAACAATGGGCCCACATTTTCAATGCCCAGTGGGCCCTGCAAATCACACAGCTGGTGCTAGGCAGCATTTAGTCAAGAAAAGGATACTTCTGTTTTAAGTTAGACAAACAGGCAGACAAGCCCAGGAGTCAGGACACTTGTGTCACCCTCCCTCTGGAAGCTGTGGATCTCATTTTCCACTTTGACTGGTTAGAAACATCCTCAAGACACCTCATAACTTCTCTCTCATCTCTTGTTCATCTTCTTTTATCTTGTCCTCAAAAACCAAAGACAGCCAAGATGCAGAGGAGGAAAATGATGGTCAGGGTTCGTGGCAATTCTTAGGAATGGTGAGAGGAAGTGGTTCCAGGTTTGCCCCACTCCCATCTTAGCATCAAACAACAGGGAAGTGGCTGCCACTCTCTACTCCTCACCAGGAGTCACTTATTTTAAAAATTTTTGGTTAGGATTTAATCCACCAAATAAGGATGAAAGATTTCTACCCTCTAATTATTGATAAAGCATGCTTTCACCCAGAAAATAGTTACTGAGCACCTGTTATGCACAGGCACTGTATTAAGCCCTGAAGGTTACAAAGAAGGAAACTCAATGTCCCCAGCCTGCAAATTTTTACAGTCTATTGGAAAGACAGGGAAACAAACCAACAATTATACTGCAGGATGGTCACTACTCTCCTGGAGGGGCTGCTAAATGCTGTAGAAGCAAAGGAAGAGTGCCACCATCTCCCTGGGGCATGGGGGGATATTAGGGACGATGTCATGAAAGAGGAGAGTGCACCAAAGCATTCAGACAGCAGAGACAGTATGCGTATGGAAACAAGAAGTGAGCAAGCATGGCATATTTATTTGGAGGACTGCTTTAATCCATTTATTCTTTCTTCATAAATCATCTGCAAGTCGCCATGCTTAAAAAGTAAATTCAAGGGCAGATAATGACAGAAAAAGTGGGACAGATAGGAAAAGATCAGATAGTGAAGAAAAGACTAGATTTTGTTTTGTTGGTAAAGGAACCATAGTAGAATTGGGGCAGAGAAGTAATATAAGATCTGTTTGTTGGGTTTATTGGAACAGGGGAACCCTAGGCTTTGGAAGATAATTTCAGGGAAAGTGAATAAAAGTCATGTGGCCTGTAAGAAGGAGACTATTGCAATATCCCTGCTTCTATATAACTAGGGAAGTAATGATAGAAGAGATATTTCAGGACATAGAATTTAATAGACTTGAAGAGTAGATGTGACAACGAAAAAAAAAAAAAGGAGAAATTATTATGACTCACAGGTTTCCATCATGAACACTTAGCAAATGGTGGCCTCATTCACTAAGGGTTGGAACCCAAAAAGGGAAATGAGTTTGGAGAAGAATACGAAGTGTTCAGATTTGGTGTTGTTGGGTTAGGGAAGTCTGTGGGACTCCAAGTAAATGTACTTCTATCAGGTGAATGGATATGTGAGTTGAAACTCAAGAGAGAATTTTGAACTGAAGACAGACTTGGGAGTCACTCATGCACAAGGAATAATTGGACCAATAGCCCTGGGTAGATTGCCCAGGAAGAAAGAAGAATGTGTAGCAAGAGAAGTAACCTGATGATAGGAACCGTAGGACTGGAAGGTAACAATAAACTGTCAAGGGAGACTGAAAAGGAATGCCAAAAAATTAAAAATGAACTAGGAAACAGTGGCATCATAAACCCAGGTTTTAAAATGAAGACAGTGATCAACAATGGCAAAGGCAGGCAGATGACACAAGAAAAATGAGATCTGCAGAAAATCATTGGATATAACTAGAAGATTTTTTATGACCTCAGTAAAAATAGTTTACGTTTAGTAGTGTGAGTATTTTAGATGACTTTCTTGACATGGCTGGCATTTATCTTTTAAAATATTATCGAAGTATTCATTCCTTTATTCATCCCTATATAGTACTTAAAGGGGAAACACAATTTATAGCAGCAAGGGTTAGTCTAATATGCATTGATTACACAGGTTCTTTTTACTTCCCTTATAAGGGATCACCCAGAGTGCTTCACACAAGCAGATGCTGAGACCAAATGCTTTGGATGAGATTATTAGGACAAAGGGCAAAAGTTTCAACACCTTAATCTCGTATTTTGAAATCTACTTATAAAGCTTCTTGATTTGTTATTTAGCCAAATGGACTGCTCTTACAGGTCACTTCCCCAAATCTTTGCTATATTATTTCAAACACTTTCTAAAAGGAAAACTCCATTGGAATGATATGTATATCAGAATTCCATATAAAGGGATATGTCCTACTATTAAGTTAAACTACAAGCAAAGAGCCAGGAATGTGAAAACTGAGGTAGAAACTGTTTGGAGTTCACTTATTCTGAAGCAGGCCCTTGAGTTCTTTGACTACATTATAGATACAGCTGCCATCTCTTAGATTCAGAGAGAGAGATGACCCTCCTATCAGCTATGACAGGCTCCGGATATCAATGGCTGATAAACCTCATTCTCCATGAAAATGTTCTGCCTAGGTGAAGTCAAGTCCATTCTCAGGCAGGCCCAACACTTATAACTTGACTAGTTAAAGAATGATCAGAGTTGAGCACCTCAACACCCTAAGTCTTGTAAGACTTAGAAGCAAGAGCTAATTGGTAGCCCTCCTTTGTTTTATCTGCAAAACCTGGAAATGAATATTTAGACTTCATGATAACAATGTAGAAAACAGAAAGAAAGGACAAGGTATAAGGACCAAGGGATCATGGGGGACACCAAAATAAAGTCACACCCAGGAGATCTGATCTCTCAGGGCAGGCCTATAGCAGTGGTAGTAGGAGTATATTTGCAACAGGTTCCTGAAATGTTAAACACTGTCGTTTACAGAATGAGTCTTTCCTTCAGGGCTGTGTGAGTTTTCTTCTCTACCGCTATATTAGCAGCTCTAATATATAGCTTTATCCTTTTCTCTCTTATATACATAGAATAGGTTGGCTCTTTTAC
>NW_012110752.1:674492-676373 GCF_000951045.1 Mandrillus leucophaeus | reverse complement strand
GCCAAGATGGAGTAACAGGGACTGGATTTATCTTCTTACATGAAATGACTTACAAACAGAACAATATGAAACAACAGTTTTCAAAATATTGGTCATCAGTCAATGAAGGAAAGTGATCCTAAAGGTATGAGGAACAAAGTAAGCTCTACAATGGTTCCACTTAATTCCTGGAGAGAGTTTCCAGGCTACCACATATGGAGGGGAAAATAAAAATTTAAAACTTTTAAAAATGGAAAAAAGCTTATAGAAAAAGGGCGTAAATTTTGGTCCATCTGTGCAATGTATTTGTGTTTTAAGCTAAGTGTTATCACAAGAGAGTCGAAAAGTTTTAAAAACTTTAAAAGTTTATAAATTTTAAAAGGTACAGCAAGCTTTGGTTAATTTATTATTGAAGAAATAAAATGTTTTAATAAATTTGGTGTAGCCTAAGCATACAATGTTTGCAGTCTGAAGTATTGTCAGTAATGTTTCAGGCCTTCACGTTCACTCACCACCTAATCACTGACTCATCCAGAATAGCTTCTAGTCCTGCAAGCTTCATTCATAGTAAGTACCCCATATATGTGCACCATCTTTATCTTTTATTTATTTCATATTTTACTGCACTTTTTCTGTTTACATACAAACATAGTTGACATTGTGTTACTGTTGCCTACAGTATTTAGCACAGTAAGATGCTATACAGACTTGTAGCGTAGCAGCAATAGGTTATACCAAATAGCCTAGGTATGTAATAGGCCATACCACCTAGGTTTATGTAAGTACACACTGTATTTGCACAACTGCAAAATTGTCTAATGACACATTTCTCAGAACATATCCATCATTAAGCAATGCATTACTGTTTTTAAACTACTAAAAGAAACAGAAATTGTCAATCAAGGATCCTATATTCAGCAAAAATATTTTTAAAAAACAAAAATGAAATTAAAATGTTTTAGGCGTACCAAAGCTGAAGAATTTCTGACACTGCAATTTTCCTTCTGCATTTTCATGCAGAAAGAAAATGATACCAGATGGAAATCTGGATCTACACAAAGGAATGAAATGCACCAAAAATAATACTTACATTGACAAATAAAAAAGATTTGTATTCTTACATATTTCTTCTTATTCACCATCATAAAATTATAATGAATACCTGTCGGGAAGCCTTTAAAGCGTATTGAAGAATATCAGATCTATTAAGGTGGTAGGAAATAATGGAAGTAACTATCAAAAACACAGCCCTAAACTGAACACTGACAACATCCACAGATCAGAAATATTTGGATATCTTAGCAACGAGCATTTTAAGGACTGAATCAGGTAATTAAAGCTTGACTAATCTAAGAAAATATACAGACATCAATTATTATAGAAAATATTATTGAAAAGACATTGCCTTCCAACCCTATTTTCCATAGCTATCCTTCACTCACCCATTGCTCCCAGCTATATCAAGCCACTTCCCCCAATCTGGCAGTTGGCGTATTTTAGTCCATATCCAGTTTTTTATAATCTGCTAGACTATGAGGTACTTGGTGGCAAAGAATCTGTCACCAACTTACCTTAACACAGGAACTGACCCATAGCTTGCAAATGCAAATGTATTTATTATTTTTATTTTTGCATATATTACACTTGCATATATTACATGTATTTGATGTATTAGTTTATATAAAATATGTTATATTTATTACTTTATTATATGTTAATGACGGGTTATGCATTCATATTTCTGGTTACTACTTTTCTTAAACCTTCCTTATGTATATTTATGTTCTTTTTTTTTTATACTTTACGTTCTAGGGTACATGTGCACAACGTGCAGGTTTGTTACATATGTATACATGTGCCATGTTGGTGTGCTGCACCCATTAACTCGTCATTTACATTAGG
>NW_012110752.1:664310-673489 GCF_000951045.1 Mandrillus leucophaeus | reverse complement strand
ACCATTTATTAAATAGGGAATCCTTTCCCTTTTCTTGTTTTTGTCAGGTTTGTCAAAGATCAGATGGTTGTAGATGTGTGGTATTATTTCTGAGGGCTCTGTTCTGTTCCATTGGTCTAGATCTCTGTTTTGGTACCAGTACCATGCTGTTTTGGTTAATGTAGCTTTGTAGTATAGTTTGAGGTCAGGTAGCGTGATGCCTCCAGTTTTGTTCTTTTGACTTAAGATTGTCTTGGCAATGCGGGCTCTTTTTTGGTTCCATATGAAGTTTAAAATAGTTTTTTCCAATTCTGTGAAGAAAGTCATTGGTAGCTTAATGGGGATGGCATTGAATCTATAAATTACCTTGGGTGGTATGGCCATTTTCACGATATTGATTCTTCCTCTCCATGAGCATGGAATGTTCTTCCATTTGTTTCTGTCCTCTTCTATTTCATTGAGCAGTGGTTTGTAGCATCCTTGGAAGGTCTTAGATTATTTTGATTATTTTGAATGTTCTTCACATTCTGCACCAGACCAGGACACGCTAACTCACTCAAAACCAGGACACACTTTCCTCACTCAAAGGAATGAAAGAGATCATTCTTTTGCTCTGATTTTGGTTTGCTCCTAATTTTTATTTTATTCAGAGAGAGAGAGAGTGTGTGTGTGTGTGTGTTTACATATATATAAAATACATATATAGTCTATATAAGGCAAATCGCATTTCTCAGGTTTTAACATCTCTAAAATCAGAATGGACCATACAATCAATAAACCTTAGATTCAATAAAACATAGCAATATTCAAGGCATATCACAGAAAATGGCACTTACTGTTCCATACTACCCCATTCCTGAAGCTTACTCCCCATCAGCAACCATTTTTAAAATATTTATTCAGATAATTATTAATATCTTTATTTTTGAAAAATATACTTACATGTCTTTTTTTCCCCCACTTTCAGTGGTACAGAGAATATTCAAATGGGTCTGACCTAATCACATTATCACTTAGAAGGAAAGTTGTCTCCGGCTAGGAGCAGAAGAATGAGACAGGAATGCACTCCTGCTAGCCTGGAAGAAAGCAGACACTCATGTTGCAAACACCTGATGGAGATGGGCAGTCTCTAGGAGCTGAGAGCAGTCCTCAGCCAACAGCTAGCAGGGAAATAAAAACTTCATTTCTACAATCATTGGAGAATGAATTCTACCAACCATTCGAATGAAGTTGGAATTGGATTCTTCCCTAGAGTCTCCAAAAAGGAAGACAGCCCAGCTGATTCTCTGATTTGAGCCTTGTGAGACTCTGAGAAGAAAGTCCAGTGAGTCTCTGTGCCTGAACGTCTCACCTACGGAACTATGAGCTAATAAATGAGTATCATTTTAGACTACTAAATCTGGAGTGATTTGTTACACAACAATAGGAAGCTAATATAGTAGTTATGTTTTTTATCAATATTAAATTTTTATATTATGAATATATGGATATTATTCACAGGGAAGCCATTTTGTACATTGCAATTGTATTTCTATTTTTGTACAGATTTGTTTTCCTAGAGTCAATAATTGTCTCATTTTTTCCTTCCTTATTATTCTGTGTGTTTACCGCTAATTTTTTTTCATATTCTCAATTTTTCAGACAAACATACTGGGTCATCTATTATTTTCATGTTTTCCTCAATGATCTCCCTTCTGGATCCTTCCAGCCTTCTGCTCAATCTGTATTGGTTGCTTTCCATCTCTCAGCAGAAGTGACTTAATGTTGAATCTTCCTTCACAATTTCCTTCACAATTTTTTCTGGAATTCTCTCTCCCTCACATTTCTTGTATTTCTTATTTAATTTTGGGGGGTTACCCTTTTGTTTTAGAGAAACACCACTACCAATGGCTTCCTGTGAAAGAGATCATTGTAATAATTTTTTTCTTTTTCTTTTGTACTTTAATTCTGGTAAGAATATTTAACGTGGGATCTACCCTCTTAATTTTTTTTTTTTTTTTTTTACTTTAAATTCTGGGATACATACATGTGGAGAATGTGCAGATTTGTAACATAGGTATATATGTGCCATGGTGGTTTGCTGCACTTGTCAACCTGTTGTCTAGGTTTTAAGCCCCACATGCACTAGGTATTAGTCCTCATGTTCTCCTTCCCCTTTCCCCCCAGCCCCTGACAAGCCCCGGAGTGTGATGTTTCCCTCCCTGTGTCCATGTGTTCTCATTGCCTCTTAACAAATTTTTAAGTATGTATACAATATAGTGTTCCCCACCATTAGCAAATGTTGTACAGCAGATCTCTTGAACTTAATCATCTGGTTTAACTGAACCATTATACTCACTGAATAGTAACTCTCACTTCCCCTCCCTCCAGCCCCTGGTAACCACTATTCTACTCTTCTACTTCTATGAGACTACATTAGATACTTCATACAAATTGAATAAAGTAGTATTTATTCTACTGTGACTTATTTCACTTAGCATACATTATGTCCTCAAGGATTATTCGTGTTGTTGCATATAGCAGGATTTTCTTTTTTAAGGCTGAATAATATTCCATTGTATGTATGTGCCACAGGAAAATGCAAATGAAACCACAGTGAGATATCTCACACCTGTTTACAATGGTGTCTTAGTTCAGGCTGCTGTAACAAAGTACCATAGACCAGGTGACTTACAAACAACAGGAATTTACTTCTTTTTTTTTTTTTTTTTTGAGGCGGAGTCTCGCTGTGTCGCCCAGGCTGGAGTGCAGTGGCGCGATCTCGGCTCACTGCAAGCTCCGCCTCCCGGGTTCACGCCATTTTCCTGCCTCAGCCTTCCGAATAGCTGGGACTACAGGCGTGTGCCACCTCGCCCTGCTAATTTTTTGCATTTATAGTAGAGATGGGGTTTCACTGTGTTAGCCAGGAATTTATTTCTCACAGTACTAGAGGTTAGTAAATGCAAGATCAAGATACCAGCATATGCAATTTCTGGTGAGGACAGCCTGATTCAGAGATGGTCGTCGTCTTCTTATATCCTCACATGGCAGAGAACAGAGAAATCCTGTGTCTCCTCCTCTTTTTATAAGGGCACTAATCCCATTGAGGAGGACTCTATCCTTATGACTTAATTACCTCCCAAAGGCCCCACCTTCTAACACTACCACATGGTATTTAAGGATTTAGCCTTCAACATGTAAATTTTAGGGGTCAGGAGACACAGATATCTAGCCCATAGAAGGTGGTTATTATTTCTTAAAAAATAAGTTTTGACAATAATGTAGAGAAATTGGAAACTTTGTACATTGTTGGTGGAAATTAAAATGGTGTACCTACTATGTAAAACAATATGGAAGGTCTTCAAAAAATTAAAAATATAAGTGTCTTATGATGCAGCAACTCTGGGTATATATTTGAAAGAACTGAAATAAGTATGTCACAGAGATATTTGCACTCCTATATTTGTTGTTCATTGTAGCATTATTCACAATAGCCAAGATGTGGAAACAACCTAAATGCCCATTGATGGATGACAGATAAAACGTAGAGGTAATTTTTTTTGAGATTTTTCATGTCTTCATTCTACATTCATGCTTGGCTGATAGTTTGGGTAGGCATAGAATGTCATGTAGGTGTTCCTTCACTCTGCTTTGGTTTCCTTTGTTTTTGAGAAATCTGATGCCACAGTGATTGCCAGTCCTTTGGGTATGACACGTGATGGTTAATACTGAGTGTCAACTTGATTGGATTGAAGGATAAGAAGTATTGATCCTGATTGTGTCTGTGAGGGTGTTGGCAAAGGAGATTAACATTATAGTCAGAAGGCTGGAAAAGGCAGACCCACCCTTAATCTGGGTGGGCACAATCTAATTAGCTGCCAGCACGGCTAGAATATAAGCAGGCAGAAAAATGTGAAAAGAGTGACTGGCCTAACCTCCCAGTCTACATCTTTCTCCTGTGCTGGATGCTTCCTGCCCTCGAATATCCAAATCCAAGTTCTTCAGTTTTGGAACTCAGATTGGCTTCCTTGCTCCTCAGTTTGCAGATGACCAATTGTGGGACCTTGTGATTGTGTCAGTTAATACTTAATCATGTGAGTTAATCGTGTGAGTTAATACTTAATAAACTCCCATATATATGCATATATATAATGCTTAACAAACTCCTGTATATATGCATATATATATATGCATATATATATATATATATTCCTCAGTTTGCAGACAACGAATTGTGGGACCCTGTGATTGTGTGAGTTAATACTTAATCTAGTGAGCTAATCGTGTGAGTTAATACTTAATAAACTCCCATATATATGCATATATATGCTCCCTATATATATATAAATATATATACACACATACATATTCTGTCCCTCTAAAGAGTCCTGACTAATACAGACCTAATTTTCTTTTCGTCTTCTTCCTCCTCTTACTTCTCTCTGTCAGAGTTTTTAAGATCTTCTCTAAGTTCCCAGTGTTGAAATTTCACACACTATCTTCTTAGTATGTGTCCTTTTAATTAAAAGGCTCACGCCCTTTTAATTCAGAAATTCCTATCCATGGGTGGTGTTATTTCTTAGATAATTTCCTCCCTTCTGTTTTTTCTTTCTTTTTTTCTGTTCTTTCTTTTTAGAAATCCTATCAGTTTCTTGCCTGAGCATTTCATTCTCTTATCTTTTCTCTCATATTTTTCAACCATTTGCTTTATTTCTTTAACTTTATTTTCCACCTATTATATTGGTTACTTTATTCTGCTTTTTAACTTGCAAAAGTTATTTCTGTTCTCTGAATGTTTCTATTTTTAAGTGTAATTGTGTTTTTCCTTCATACTATCTTTTTATATTTCTGAAGATATTAATTATTTGGGAGATATTTGTTTTGTTTTGGTTTGTTTTCAGTTTATTTCTGTTCCCTGCATTGTCTTGCTTTCTCTGAGTTTCTGGGTTTTTGTTGTTGTCATATTAATTAAGATTTCTATTTTTACCATGGAGGCATTCCTCACATGCTGTTGATCCTTGACTATAAATTCCTTTGTAAAAGTGAATCATTAAAATATTATTTAGAAGCATTTTTTGCATGAAAGGCTTCTCAACTAAGCCAGGCACAGTGGCTCACACCTGTAATCCCAGCACTTTAGGAGGCCAAGGCAGGCAGATCACCTGAGGTCAGGAGTTCGAGACCAGCCTGGCCAATATGGCAAAACCCCATCTCTACTAAAACTACAAAAATAAGCCAGCCACGGTGGCAGGCACCTGTATTCCCAGCTACTCGGGAGGCTGAGGCAGGAGAATCACTTGAACCCGGCAGGCAGAGGTTGCAGTTGCAGTGAGCCAAGATTGCACCATTGCACTCCATCCTGGGCAAAAGAGCAAACTCTGTCTCAAAAGAAAAAAAAAAAAAAATGTAAAAATAAGAAAGAAAAGGAAAAAGAAAGTCTTCTCAACTAGTGAGCTTCCCTGTAGGTGGAGACCTGATGGTTTCCTTGGGAAACTTTAATGTATTTTTAGATCTTTTTTGGCAAGTTTCCCTAGGAGCAAAGCATCCAATCTCCTGCCAGGAGGGTAAAACTCTGGCTGTTCACATTCCAAGAACTGCTTCAGGAAGGGAGCTGGAGTATCAATGGTCAGTATGTAAATTTCACTTAACCCTCTTGTTTTCTGATATTCCTTCCTCTACTATTCCTAGTGTTCTTGAATCCAGGACCTTTCTCTTTCAGTCTCTTCTGAGAATGAACTTTCTGTGGTCCAGAAGATAGGAGAGGGCCCAGGTTGCCGATGCTGGTGAAGAGGATCCAGGGCTCTGCGTCTGGACTGCTGCCTTCGATTTGCGGTTCTTTCCAAGGTTGTGCAGCTCAATTCTTAGTGGTCCTTCCTGCCTACAGGCATTGAGTTTTCAACTCCAAAGTGCAAAGTCATTTGCCACACTGGTTTATTCACTTTCCAGCTTCCAAATTTTGCTTTTATCTCTTCTTTTCTCTTCTTGGTTTATCCATTTTTATTCCTTTATTTTAAATTTAGTAGAATTTCAGGAAAAAAAAAAATCATCGTGCTTAACCAGAATATCCTATATATTTATAGGCTATAAATTTTCTTCTATTTGTTGTTACAGCAGCCTCCCAAAATCTGAAGAATTTGAAAGCATAAAAAACATTATTATTACTCCTGCAATTTTTTTTTCTGTTTACTGGTATAAAAATTTCAGGGATTCTGAACTTTTCATAACTGCTAATATGAAAAAGACAAAGTTGAAAGAACTCTTCCCAAACTAAAATGGTAACACCTCTTCTCCCATGTACATACACCATGTGGTAGGCCCACAGTATATTCATGCCAGCATTCCCGTTCCCTAGTTTTACCTTCTTTGGAATGGTCAGAGGGAGAGTAGGCAAATTTCTGCAGGCAGTAGTGATGTTCCCCTCCCTGTGTCCATGTGTTATCATTGTTTGATTCCCACTTATGAGTGAGAACAGGCAGTGTTTGGTTTTCTGTTCCCATGTTAGTTTACTGAGAATGATGGTTTCATCCATGTCCTTGCAAAGGACATGAACTCATCCTTTTTTATGGCTGCATAGTATTCCATGGTATATATGTGTCACATTTTCTTTACCCAGTCTATCATTTATGGGCATTTGGGTTGATTCCAAGTCTTTGCTATTGTGAACAGTGCCGCAATAAACATACATATGCATTAGTCTTTACAGCAGAATGATTAATAATCCTTTGGGTATATACCCCGTAATGGGATTGCTGGGTCAAATGGTATTTCTAGTTCTAGATCTTTGAGGAATTGTCACACTGTCTTACACCTTATACAAAAGTTAACTCAAGATGCATGAAAGACTTAAATGTAAGACCTAAAATCATAAAAATCCTAGAAGAAAACCTAGGCATTACCATTCAGGACGTAGGCATGGGAGAAGACTTAATGACTAAAATACCAAAAGCAATGACAACAAAAGCCAAAATAGGCAAATGGGATCTAATTAAACTAAAGCACTGCATAGCAAAAGAAACTATCATCAGAGTGAACAGGCAACCTATAGAATGGGAGAAAAATTTTGCAATCTATCCATCTGACAAAGGGCTAATATACAGAATCTACAAAGAACTTAAACAAATTTACAAGAAAAAAAAAACAACCCCATCAAAAAGTAGATGAAGGATATGAACAGACACTTCTCAAAAGAAGACACTTATGCAACCAGCAAACATTTAAAAATCCTCATCATCACTGGCCGTTAGAGAAATGCAAATCAAGACCACAATGAGATACCATCTCACACCAGTTAGAATGGCAATCATTAAAAAGTCAGGAAACAACAGATGCTGGAGAGGATGTGGAGAAATAGGAACACTTTTACACTGTTGGTGAGAGTGTAAATTAGTTCAACTGCTTAAGCTTTTGTTTGAATAAATTCATCTCATCTTTTCCTGAGGGTAGCATTTGATAAGGGAAAGAAGAGACAGTTAAAGGGACTTAGGGGTCAAACGAATGGAAAACAGAAGTTAAAAAACTCCCCCTTCTTCACTTCAGAGTTTTAAGACCAGCCCTGCCCACTCCTCCTCCTTCACACACTGCCATTCTTTGATGTACAGACCCAACACTAGCTTTGCCCGTTTCCTGGGGTTGCCCTTTTGTATTTGATAATCTCTTAGCTTGTAATTTACTCCTATTTCTACATAGATAGCTCAATTTTAGAGTTTAACACCCTTGAAAGTTGGGGTGCTCGGTTTACTTGCTTTTTATAGTTCCTATCCCTGAATACGTCTGGGAATTGTCAATTCAATTCTCTAACCCACTGGTTCAGAAGTCACTCTGTCAAAAATTCTGTGAGAAAAAACTTCTAAACATAAGTCTGGAAAAAAAAAAATGCTGCATCCCCATCTTTCTGCTCTGGAAAGACAGCGGGGAGGTTGCACTCTTCCTTTATGTCCTGGAAGGACCCACTGCTTCCTCCAATGTAACAACTCCTAGCTCTTAGCTTCAGTTTCTTCTTCTCCTTCTTCCTTCTTCTTCTTCTTCTTCTTTTTCTTCTTCGTCTTCTTTTTTTTTAGACAATCTCGCTCTGTCACCCAGGCTGGAGTGAAGTGGTGTGATCTCGGCTCACTGCAGCCTGGACCTCCTGGGTTCAAGCAGTTCTCCTGCCTCAGCCTCCCAAGTAGCTGGGATTACAGGCCCACGTCACCACGCCCAGCTAATTTTTGTATTTTTAGCAGAGATGGAGTTTCACCTTGTTGACCAGGCTGATCTTGAACTCCTGGCCTCAAGTAGTCTGTACACCTCTGCTTCCCAAAGTTCTGGGATTACAGGTATGAGCCACAACGTCCCACCTCAGTTTCATTTTATAAATGGGAATAATAATGTCTAACTCACAGGGAACTGCGAGGAGTAGAAAAGAAAATGTGATCAAATCGCCCAGCACTTGTGTGGCACATATTTGACAAGCAATAAGTGCTAATTCGCTGCCCCAGTCACCCTTTGCCAAGGAGTGGGAAGGGAGCAGTTGGAAAAGCCCCCGAAGGCAGCTTCCAGAAGATTGAGAAGCGCCCCAGGGGAGGGCACCCAGCGCTGTGCAGCAGAAGGATTGTTTATTCCAGACAAGATCCACCCATCCATTTCCATCAGCCCAAATTCCAAAGCCTGTAAAAGCATTAAGGGACCATCCGCCTGGAGCCACACTGAAGCTTCCTGACCTAAACAAGAAGGCGCTCTGCTGCTGCAGGAGCGTCAGTACCCAGCGGCCATATTTCAACAGGCCTCCCGACCTCTGAGTAAATAAATGTGTGGAACAGATACAATAAACATTTTCTCTTGTCCTGAAATCAGATCTGCAGATTCCTCCTCCTCTCTGTGCTTGGCAGACTGTAATTACAGGATATGTTAAATTTTCTTTATAGCTAGTCTTGATGGTTGTTAAGTGACCACACCAGTCAGCACAGCACCCCGCTCTGGTCTGCTACCACGCGTAATGAAAACCAGATGTTCGTCTGTAGTTAATAATCAATACAGCTCTTGGCCCAAGTCAAGTAGTGCTCACCATTTGCTTGGAGAAGCCATGTAAAGTGGTGATAAGCCAGGGTGACCTGCAGCCTGCCTTTGGGGCCGCCACTGCAGAGCGAGATAAGCCATTGACACTCCCAGAGGTGACTGGGAGAGAAATGAGCAACTGACAAGAACCAAAAACTTACCAGACACATGAAGTGTCTGAGTGTTGGAGC
>NW_012110752.1:661926-664260 GCF_000951045.1 Mandrillus leucophaeus | reverse complement strand
AAGGTCTCAGACATAAAACTAAGCAGGTGTCTGTTTTAGCCTGAGATGGAAGGTGGTTTGGGCTTCATGTGTAATATCTCCCATGAAGCATGCTGGGACAAATCCCCAGGATGCTGGGTTCTTCCTGGGTTTCCAAGATCAAGCTATTCTATTTACTTCCCTCCAAAATTGTCACCAAATGGCTACCAGGTGACAGAAAAATATGATGCATCCACTTGGGTGTTTAAAGACTCATTAGACTTAAAAGCTGAGGACTATCAAGGACCCACTGAGCTTATCAACTGAACTTCCTATCCAAAGGGGCTCATCCACTGAGTACACTGTACCTTAAGAATGACTGCTTACTACCTGTGGGTCCACCATTCTCCATTACCCCTTCAAAGAATAAGTTAAAACATGTAATTGAGTAAAATATTTTCAACTCCCACTTGCTTCTTTGCACTTTGGTGGATGACAATTTCAGATATGAATGTCAGCTTAACTCAAGCGTTAAGAGTTGTATACTGTTCTTTCTAGATCTCCTTAGTAGAAGATAATCTGTTTCTCCAGGATAATGATGTAAGTTTTCAAGTTTGTGCTCAAATATTCATAGGCTAGTTTATATCCTATCTTAGCTTCAATTTCCTATTAACAAAATTAATTAAACCAGGTTCAAGCACTTTTTAATAATAGCGTGATACCACGTATAGAGTACCTACTATAATATCTCTTTTATTATGCATAATAACCAAAGGAAGCACCATTATACATTTTCTACGCATGTGGAAACTGACTCAAAGACTTTCCAAAATTTCTCCAAGATTATGTAGCTAAGAAGTCTCTGAGATGTCATTCAAAATCAAAGTTATCTAATTAAAAATTTGTTAGGCTTCCTCAACATTACCATAAAAAAATTCGCCACATCTTTATGCTTTAGTTTCCCTGTAGTCTGGTACAGGATCATTAAAGCAGACATTTAGCCATTCTTTTCCAAAGAAGAGGTGCAAACCATTCTGTGTATGGGTGGTGCTTCATATGGCCATGTCAGGTAATGTGCTGTCTTTGCCACAGTGAAAACAGCTGGAAAGGATTCCACACCCACTCCCTCTGGAGGGAACTGTTAACCTTCCCTGGCCACTAGAGAGGTTCCAGTCTTGTTTGTGCCTTCAGAGTTGAGTTTGAAATGATCTGAATTCCCAGAACATTAAGAACACCTGCATTCCAATGAAATGCAAACATTAATCAAAAACAAATGTAAGGGATTTGGGGGTTGTGTGTCATCCACACTCTGCTCTTCTCTCTCAGGAGGGATGATTGAGAGATGATTAGAAGTTCTTTTTGATGATGCTGCTAAAAACTATTTGGAAAACATCATCCCCTCTCTTCACAAGACAGATTATATTGGGCAACATGAAGTCATGATTACATTGCACTAATTTTAGTTAAGTCAGACATCTTCATGAAAGCATTGCTCATACTTGCCAGCCGCTGCTGATTGAGTCAAAGTTCACTCAATTCTGGACCAAAGGAGAAACAGTCAGCAACCTTCTGTCCCTGTGAATAAGCCACTGCTGCAGCTACAGCAAGAGCCAAGCAAACCTCAGGAAGACAGGCCCATTCACTTCTAGATCCCACAAGTTCTGCTGCTTCTCTTTGGATATTCCCAAGCCATCCCATTATTTTCTAGCTCCTCAATAACATAGGCAAGGTAGAGAAAAGTGCAGCCATGTTTTGGTCACCATCCCCGCCAACCCCTTCAACAAAGAACCTGGTTTCAAGGGCTCCTGATGCTAATACTTTCCTGCCTCATGGTCTGGTCTCTCTTAAATTGGAATGGGTCTTGTTAATTTTCCTCTATGATCTACTTTGAATTACCTTGCCATGCTGGAAAACCTGTAATGGTCCAAAAAAGTGATGCCCCTAGAACTCTTTTAGAACCTCAATGCTAGTTGGACAATTTGGGGAGTTATTTGGATGGTTGGTTGGTTTTTTCATTTGCTATTTATTGGAGCTTCTGAGAAGTTTCTAATGGAGTGCTGACTTACCCTATTTCTTACCCTTAATTGATGTGCTGAGAAGTAAAGAGACTCAAGTTATAATGCTTTGCATTTTATGATGAAATCCAGTATCTGGCCTTCAAGTAATTTATGAACATCAATTCAGACTATTGACACAATGGGATACCAAAGTATTCTACTGCTATCTCCTCAGCCCTGGAGGCATTCAATCCACAGAAGAATGGAAGCTTCAACTTTTATCTTTCCTCCCCTCTAAGGAAAACCACATCTTTGCTCTTCCTGACTTTTCAGTTTTCTGGAAACCTAAAAGAGTACCTCTGGGATTAAGATTAGATTC
>NW_012110752.1:659126-661876 GCF_000951045.1 Mandrillus leucophaeus | reverse complement strand
AGAGATGGAGTTTCACCTTGTTGACCAGGCTGATCTTGAACTCCTGGCCTCAAGTAGTCTGTACACCTCTGCTTCCCAAAGTTCTGGGATTACAGGTATGAGCCACAACGTCCCACCTCAGTTTCATTTTATAAATGGGAATAATAATGTCTAACTCACAGGGAACTGCGAGGAGTAGAAAAGAAAATGTGATCAAATCGCCCAGCACTTGTGTGGCACATATTTGACAAGCAATAAGTGCTAATTCGCTGCCCCAGTCACCCTTTGCCAAGGAGTGGGAAGGGAGCAGTTGGAAAAGCCCCCGAAGGCAGCTTCCAGAAGATTGAGAAGCGCCCCAGGGGAGGGCACCCAGCGCTGTGCAGCAGAAGGATTGTTTATTCCAGACAAGATCCACCCATCCATTTCCATCAGCCCAAATTCCAAAGCCTGTAAAAGCATTAAGGGACCATCCGCCTGGAGCCACACTGAAGCTTCCTGACCTAAACAAGAAGGCGCTCTGCTGCTGCAGGAGCGTCAGTACCCAGCGGCCATATTTCAACAGGCCTCCCGACCTCTGAGTAAATAAATGTGTGGAACAGATACAATAAACATTTTCTCTTGTCCTGAAATCAGATCTGCAGATTCCTCCTCCTCTCTGTGCTTGGCAGACTGTAATTACAGGATATGTTAAATTTTCTTTATAGCTAGTCTTGATGGTTGTTAAGTGACCACACCAGTCAGCACAGCACCCCGCTCTGGTCTGCTACCACGCGTAATGAAAACCAGATGTTCGTCTGTAGTTAATAATCAATACAGCTCTTGGCCCAAGTCAAGTAGTGCTCACCATTTGCTTGGAGAAGCCATGTAAAGTGGTGATAAGCCAGGGTGACCTGCAGCCTGCCTTTGGGGCCGCCACTGCAGAGCGAGATAAGCCATTGACACTCCCAGAGGTGACTGGGAGAGAAATGAGCAACTGACAAGAACCAAAAACTTACCAGACACATGAAGTGTCTGAGTGTTGGAGCGTTCTCCTGAATTGCCATACAAAACTTCTAGAGATCTGGCAATGTGGATAGAAATGGACATCTTTGCTAAGAGTCTAATTACAGGTATTATTCGACTTTTAGACAATCCATTGGAATACCTGTACAAAAGTCTCTTCTATTTAGAGGAACTTTTCCTCCCTTGCTCAGAGATAGTCACAAAACACAAAAATCAATGAATGTGTCATTGAATAACTCCTCTTAGTATCTGACACTGTAGATCTTAGAGTTAGAACTGATAAATTAGGCATCAATATGTATAGCCATTAAAAGAAAGCATCAACAAAGATTCTGATTGAGGGCATGAGGTGAGACCCTGAAGTCTCCACTTTTGACTAAATCCCCAGGTAATTCTGGTACAGAAATATGCTTTATAGAAAGCATGTTTTTGGTATAAATTTAAGTGGTAGAAGTTTCACTGCTGAGCCAAACCAATTTGGAGATGCAGAGGGAAGAAATGTGTGTTTCTCTCCACCAGTCTTACAACCACTCAGAGGAAGATTCAGACCTCTGTCTGGTCTAAGTCTGAGCACAGCTCCACATGCTGCTTGTGGGGAAAAGGGGGTCAGATGCATTTTAACGTAATTGTTTTTAGGCCTTACTAGGGGAGGAGCAAGAAATAGCACAGTGCCATGGTTTTCCAGCTGCTCTTAATACCAGAGATAAGAATGTTTATGAATAAGAACACTAATCCAAGGGAGAAAACAATAATCTGTGACAAACATATCAATAAATTGCTTTAGAAGCAAAAAAAAAAAAAAAAAAGAAGCCGGAGAGAAAGAGATGAATTCTGTTTTGAGGAGCGAATACAGAGTATCAGGGAAAATTGCATTGAAAAGGTAGCATTTATTGGGCCTTAAAGTGGAAAAAAATTTCAACATACAAGTACAGGAGAAAAAGACAGTCTATGATGATCTATGTTTTGGCCACCCAACAGCCGAACCATTCTCCCTTCTTCTGTACCGGCACCCATATTCTCCTTGGGAAATGACCGTTCCCAGATCCCTGAGCCCCTTTCAGCACACACCTCACCTTATCACCAATCACACCCCCTTGGGTTAGGGATTGTGAATGAGACTGGGAGAGGGACAGGAATCAAGAATGTATTTATCTATTTATTTTTTGAAACGGAGTCTCACTCTGTCACCCAGGCTGGAGTACAGTGGCACAATCTCGGCTCACTGCAACCTCCGCCTCCCTGGTTCAAGCAATTCTTCTGCCTAAGCCTCCTGAGTAGCTGGGACTACAGGCGTGTGCCACCATGCCCGTCTAATTTTTTGTATTTTTAGTAGAGACGGGGTTTCACCATGTTGGCCAGGCTGGTCTCAAATTCCTAACATCGTGATCTGCCCGCCTTGGCCTTCCAAAGTGTTGGGATTACAGGCATGAGCCGCCATGCCTGGCAGAAATCAGGGATTTTTATGAGGAATAAGCTGGGTATTCTAACAAACTAAATGGAATAAGAAAGCCATGTGTTTTTAGGTACTCAACTAAGCAACTTTCTATGCAAAGTATGTGTTAATCCTTGAGAACTCATTTATTTTCTCTAATTTCCATCTCAAATTTACAATGGTCGCAGTTACTTTCAATTATTAAATATGTTTTCTTAATATAGTATTTATGCTTCCAATTGATGGATACCTCTTTTTTATGAGTGTCCTGATTTGATAAAATAAAATATTAGACATTGGTGGGGAGGATATTCAAACCAAAATATAAACCCTTATT
>NW_012110752.1:650572-659076 GCF_000951045.1 Mandrillus leucophaeus | reverse complement strand
AAAAGAAGCCGGAGAGAAAGAGATGAATTCTGTTTTGAGGAGCGAATACAGAGTATCAGGGAAAATTGCATTGAAAAGGTAGCATTTATTGGGCCTTAAAGTGGAAAAAAATTTCAACATACAAGTACAGGAGAAAAAGACAGTCTATGATGATCTATGTTTTGGCCACCCAACAGCCGAACCATTCTCCCTTCTTCTGTACCGGCACCCATATTCTCCTTGGGAAATGACCGTTCCCAGATCCCTGAGCCCCTTTCAGCACACACCTCACCTTATCACCAATCACACCCCCTTGGGTTAGGGATTGTGAATGAGACTGGGAGAGGGACAGGAATCAGGAATGTATTTATCTATTTATTTTTTGAAACGGAGTCTCACTCTGTCACCCAGGCTGGAGTACAGTGGCACAATCTCGGCTCACTGCAACCTCCGCCTCCCTGGTTCAAGCAATTCTTCTGCCTAAGCCTCCTGAGTAGCTGGGACTACAGGCGTGTGCCACTATGCCCGTCTAATTTTTTGTATTTTTAGTAGAGACGGGGTTTCACCATGTTGGCCAGGCTGGTCTCAAATTCCTAACATCGTGATCTGCCCGCCTTGGCCTTCCAAAGTGTTGGGATTACAGGCATGAGCCGCCATGCCTGGCAGAAATCAGGGATTTTTATGAGGAATAAGCTGGGTATTCTAACAAACTAAATGGAATAAGAAAGCCATGTGTTTTTAGGTACTCAACTAAGCAACTTTCTATGCAAAGTATGTGTTAATCCTTGAGAACTCATTTATTTTCTCTAATTTCCATCTCAAATTTACAATGGTCGCAGTTACTTTCAATTATTAAATACGTTTTCTTAATATAGTATTTATGCTTCCAATTGATGGATACCTCTTTTTTATGAGTGTCCTGATTTGATAAAATAAAATATTAGACATTGGTGGGGAGGATATTCAAACCAAAATATAAACCCTTATTCTTAGATCTAGACAACACAAGAAATTCTCAGTTGAGTACTGCTCTCTAAGTACTCCTCTCATCTGAAATATTCTATTTAATATAATTAACCTCTTTTACAATAACGGTTTAGGATGTGATAAGTGATATACCCAAATGGTGAGCCCAGTGCCTTTCAGAGTTTAAATTTTTTCTTTCTCTGAATATAATAATAATGTGCACTTTCAAAAAATTCAAATAACTCAAAACCGAATTAAGTAGAAAATGAAAATTAGCAGCAAATAGTTTGGGAATTAGGTTTGGAGTAGGAATAAGGAGTGTCTGTTATTCATATAATTTAGCAGTGAAGACAAAGATTTTACATTTTTATAAGACATTATGGTGCCACCATCAAAACAGCTCTCTCAAAAAGCAGCTTCTTTATAAATGCTACGAACTGAGTTGTGTCCCCACTCCAAAATTCCTATGTTGAAGCCCTAATTCAGAATTTTATGGTAGTAAGAGATGGGGTCTTTGGGAGGTAATTAGCTTTAGATGAGGTTATAAGGGTGGGGCCTTCATGATGGAATTAGTGCCATTATGAAAAGAAAAACCAGGGAGCTCTCTCGTGCCCTATCTCACTCTATTTCTCTCTCTCTCTCTCTCTCCCCCCCCCCTCCTCCCACCACCCCTTACCCTATGAGAGCACTGGAAAAATGCAGCAGTCTGCAAGCCAGGAAGAGAGCTTTCACCAACAACCAAATCAGCTGGCATCTTGATCTTAGACTTTCCAGCCTCCAGGATTGTAGGAAATAAATGTCCAGTACTGTGTTATAGCAGCCTGAGTGGACTAACAATAAAGATCAAAATTCATCCTCTAATATTTCATCTATCCCACTGCTGGACTTTCTACCTCTCTTTTATCCTTTATTTTTCTCCGTTGTCCTTAATGCCATATAGCATACTAAATCTTTATCTATGTATTATTTGTTTGTTCACTGCTGTATCCTTAGTACCTAGAACAGACCTGATATATAATAGCTGCTCAGTAAACATCTGTTGAATATTGAATGAATAAATCCAATTCAGGTGCTCCTTCTGCTCTACAGGCTTTGCTCATTTCCATTTTCTTGACCTTGGCTTATCAGAAATTAACACCCTTTCTGTGTGCCTCTGTCTCTGTATCATGTCCAGACATCTGTAGTTTTATTTTTCACACTGTGAGCACATGCTGACCCTTACTCAGGACCAAGAAGAAGTCCTTGAGGACAGAAACAAGGACATTTATATCTTTATCTCCAATATCCATCTCTATGCTCATCTCCTAGTCCTGGTAGTGCAATGAGACAGAAATGGAAGAAAGTAGAATATGAATAATAAGACTGCTGATTTGATTGGAAAGACACCAGAGCATACAAAGGAGCAAAAACTACCCTTTGGGCAGGGGGAAGGTGGACCACATAGATGGACTATAACATTGAATCAAGGTCTCAGACATAAAACTAAGCAGGTGTCTGTTTTAGCCTGAGATGGAAGGTGGTTTGGGCTTCATGTGTAATATCTCCCATGAAGCATGCTGGGACAAATCCCCAGGATGCTGGGTTCTTCCTGGGTTTCCAAGATCAAGCTATTCTATTTACTTCCCTCCAAAATTGTCACCAAATGGCTACCAGGTGACAGAAAAATATGATGCATCCACTTGGGTGTTTAAAGACTCATTAGACTTAAAAGCTGAGGACTATCAAGGACCCACTGAGCTTATCAACTGAACTTCCTATCCAAAGGGGCTCATCCACTGAGTACACTGTACCTTAAGAATGACTGCTTACTACCTGTGGGTCCACCATTCTCCATTACCCCTTCAAAGAATAAGTTAAAACATGTAATTGAGTAAAATATTTTCAACTCCCACTTGCTTCTTTGCACTTTGGTGGATGACAATTTCAGATATGAATGTCAGCTTAACTCAAGCGTTAAGAGTTGTATACTGTTCTTTCTAGATCTCCTTAGTAGAAGATAATCTGTTTCTCCAGGATAATGATGTAAGTTTTCAAGTTTGTGCTCAAATATTCATAGGCTAGTTTATATCCTATCTTAGCTTCAATTTCCTATTAACAAAATTAATTAAACCAGGTTCAAGCACTTTTTAATAATAGCGTGATACCACGTATAGAGTACCTACTATAATATCTCTTTTATTATGCATAATAACCAAAGGAAGCACCATTATACATTTTCTACGCATGTGGAAACTGACTCAAAGACTTTCCAAAATTTCTCCAAGATTATGTAGCTAAGAAGTCTCTGAGATGTCATTCAAAATCAAAGTTATCTAATTAAAAATTTGTTAGGCTTCCTCAACATTACCATAAAAAAATTCGCCACATCTTTATGCTTTAGTTTCCCTGTAGTCTGGTACAGGATCATTAAAGCAGACATTTAGCCATTCTTTTCCAAAGAAGAGGTGCAAACCATTCTGTGTATGGGTGGTGCTTCATATGGCCATGTCAGGTAATGTGCTGTCTTTGCCACAGTGAAAACAGCTGGAAAGGATTCCACACCCACTCCCTCTGGAGGGAACTGTTAACCTTCCCTGGCCACTAGAGAGGTTCCAGTCTTGTTTGTGCCTTCAGAGTTGAGTTTGAAATGATCTGAATTCCCAGAACATTAAGAACACCTGCATTCCAATGAAATGCAAACATTAATCAAAAACAAATGTAAGGGATTTGGGGGTTGTGTGTCATCCACACTCTGCTCTTCTCTCTCAGGAGGGATGATTGAGAGATGATTAGAAGTTCTTTTTGATGATGCTGCTAAAAACTATTTGGAAAACATCATCCCCTCTCTTCACAAGACAGATTATATTGGGCAACATGAAGTCATGATTACATTGCACTAATTTTAGTTAAGTCAGACATCTTCATGAAAGCATTGCTCATACTTGCCAGCCGCTGCTGATTGAGTCAAAGTTCACTCAATTCTGGACAAAAGGAGAAACAGTCAGCAACCTTCTGTCCCTGTGAATAAGCCACTGCTGCAGCTACAGCAAGAGCCAAGCAAACCTCAGGAAGACAGGCCCATTCACTTCTAGATCCCACAAGTTCTGCTGCTTCTCTTTGGATATTCCCAAGCCATCCCATTATTTTCTAGCTCCTCAATAACATAGGCAAGGTAGAGAAAAGTGCAGCCATGTTTTGGTCACCATCCCCGCCAACCCCTTCAACAAAGAACCTGGTTTCAAGGGCTCCTGATGCTAATACTTTCCTGCCTCATGGTCTGGTCTCTCTTAAATTGGAATGGGTCTTGTTAATTTTCCTCTATGATCTACTTTGAATTACCTTGCCATGCTGGAAAACCTGTAATGGTCCAAAAAAGTGATGCCCCTAGAACTCTTTTAGAACCTCAATGCTAGTTGGACAATTTGGGGAGTTATTTGGATGGTTGGTTGGTTTTTTCATTTGCTATTTATTGGAGCTTCTGAGAAGTTTCTAATGGAGTGCTGACTTACCCTATTTCTTACCCTTAATTGATGTGCTGAGAAGTAAAGAGACTCAAGTTATAATGCTTTGCATTTTATGATGAAATCCAGTATCTGGCCTTCAAGTAATTTATGAACATCAATTCAGACTATTGACACAATGGGATACCAAAGTATTCTACTGCTATCTCCTCAGCCCTGGAGGCATTCAATCCACAGAAGAATGGAAGCTTCAACTTTTATCTTTCCTCCCCTCTAAGGAAAACCACATCTTTGCTCTTCCTGACTTTTCAGTTTTCTGGAAACCTAAAAGAGTACCTCTGGGATTAAGATTAGATTCCAAATCTCACCTTTGACATTTATTTTCTCTCTCTGTCTCTCTCTGTGTGTGCGTGTGTGTGTGTGTGTTTGTGTGTGAAAGAGAGAGAGATATTTTGACCACATTCCTTAATTTTTCTAAGCCTCAGTTTACTCATCTCAAAAATGAAAATAATTACAATGACTATTTATCAGGGTTTCTATGAGGCTCAACTTAGTGAAATAACATAAAACTACTTTTTTACTGCTAAACTGACCCTACTTGCAGGGGAAAGGGGAGCCTTTAAAAGCTTGATTCTAATCTCATCTGTCAAGGTTGACAAGGCCTTGGTGTTATCAACATTATTTTAAAGACATAAATTGGGACCAGAAGAGCTTATTAAATTTCCTACATTCCTTCAACCAATCTAGAGTAGCACGTGCTAAGAAATGAAAGTGGATAATCAGAGCCAGTCGTTTAGGTGACAAGCATTATGTACATGTGCTGCACCTACTATATGCCCAGGTCTAGGTTACATTTTCCATGGGAGACACAGGAAGAAGAAACAAGACTCTGATATCTTGTTAAACTCAATACAGTTAACTCAATCAATTAATCAATCACTCCTTACTGGATTATACTACATGCTCAGCTCTGCCAAGGTGCAAAAAGACAGACATTCCTGCTCAGTAGTAATTTGACATCTGAATCATTTAATGGCTTCCCTACCTTAAAAAATGGGGCAGAGATTGAGTATTATAGAGCTAGTAATAAGAGGAGGGAGAAATCCCACCGGAACTGAGGAACCTGGTCTTACCAAAAGTAAACTGGAAAGTCAATCTTATGCAAGGGACTCTCAGGACAGACAGGATTGTCAGATGTTCCTCAGCTCTGGAGCTTGGTGGCTTTGTTACTTAGTGAGGTGCGATCAGTCTGACACCTGCTCTCAGTCTTGTCTCTCATCATATGATCATCTGGCTGGCTCTGCTCATCACAATAAACTCCCAAGAAAGAAAATTAGACTGGTCTTTGTCATTGCCAGGACCCATATGTGGGCAGAGTTCCTCTCACTGGGCCTCTCTGAGGTCTCTGACTACTTTTGAACTGCCTATCCTGGGCTACTGCCCACTGATATTCCAATCAACCAGAACCAGGGGGCCACTTGGCATGCAGTGCTCCTGCTTAAGGAGAAGTCTAGATCTGCTTTCCTCAGCAAGGAAGGTAGATATTTGGTCCAGAAAAAGCTGCCAGCCTGGAATATGCCATAAGAGTCCTCTGTAGAAAACAACTTCTCTCCCTTTCTCCCTGCCCCTTGCCCTAGCCCTGCCCCACAACACACACCTAAAAAATAGCAAGAGTATTACCAAAAAAAGTCCAATAGGCTGGAATGATTGGGAGACATTTTATTAAAGAGTATATAGTGTCACCTGGATAAGGTGACACTAGATAGACCAAGAAGATGAAGATATTTCGGACAGGTGGAACTGATTGAGTAAAGACCGGACTTTCAAAATGAGCTTCTGGTTAAGCATAGAACTCCCTTATGTATCACAGCTGGGACTCAGTGCCTCTGCTTTCAAGTGGAGGACAAAATAGCAAAAGGGAAACTGACCACCTTTTATTCTGTGATGGGATTATTTTCTCTGTTGCTAGATATTGACATATGTGTGTTAATAAGAAAGAAGCTTCTTTTCTGGATTCATCCACACTCAAAAGTATGCTTTCTTCATTTAAGTGGTACCTTTTCTCTCTTCTCAGGTCTCGGCCTGCTAGTACATTTCCTAAAAAAAAAAAAAAAAAAAAAAAAAAAGGAAGAGCAAATAATAATAGCCGGTATTTATATACAACCTTTGTGCCGATGCTACATTAAGCTCTTTATGTGTTTCCTGTCATATAATCTTCATATACTATGTGTTTTATAAAATGAGACTGTACAAAGCCAATTATTAACTTTGCTAAGAGGAAAAAGACTTCCCCAAGGAAGTAATATTTGAACAAAATCCTCAAATATGTTATAGGAGTTCTCTTGGTAATCAAGTCTGGGAAAGATATTCCTGGCAGTCAGATTGAATCAAAGGTATTAGAAAAATTAAGGAATGTCCCAGAAAAAAGTAAGTCATTCAGCAAAGTTAGATGATAGAAAGGGATTGGAGTGGGACCAGACACGCTAGAAGAAGCCAAATTGAGGAGAGATTTGTATGTCACAATTTTACCAAAATTAAACAAAAATCCACCGACCTGCTTTACTAGGGAAAGGCATTATCAGCTCTGCATCATAGAAAAATGATTTGGGGCAGTGCAGTGCATGGATTGATCAGGTATGGAGACTAGAGGTAGACACAGTCAGTTAGGAAATTGCCTCAGTCCATTTTGTGCTGCTATCACACAATGCCACAGGTTGGGTTGTTTATAATGAACAGAAATTTATTTGGCTCGCCATTCTGGAGTCTGCGAAATCCAAGATCAAGAGGTCGAATCGGATGAAGGTCTTCTTGCTGCATCATCCCACAGCAAAAGGCAGAAGGGCACAAGAGTGCGTAAGAAAGAGAGGAAATAGGGCAGAACTCATCCTGCCCTATTTGAGAAATACAATATTTCAGGAATACAAATATCAGGAACCCATTCCCATGATAGTGGCATTCATGCGGGCAGAACCCTTATGACCTAATAATCATTTAAAAGTCCCACCTCTCAGTCAACAGTTCCACTGTTGGATTGAGGATTGAGTTTCTAGCACATGAACTTTGGGGATACATTCAAACTTTAGAAGAAACTCTTGTTAGTCTACCTGATAGAGGATAAAGAATAAAACTGAGGTGAGATTCAGTCAAGAGTTAAGAATAAGATGCCTACCCTCCAGGGCTACCCGTAGGGTACCCCAAGGCACTACCTTCTAGGGCTTAGAACAAAAGAGGAGAGGAAAATCTGGCAAACAAATGCCAATGGCACTAGGCCATAGATGTATGAGGCCAAGTGGATCATAGATATTGTAGGTACTGGGCAAGGTCAGAGAGAAAGCTTCCAACTTAAGAGCTCCAGCAAAGCTTCTTTAGGAAGTGTAGAACGGCCTAAATGTTTATGTCCCCATAAAATTTATATGTCAAAATCTTAACTCCCAATAAAATATGATCAGGAGGTGGATCCTTTGGGAGATAATTAGGTCATGAGGGTGGGGCCCTAAAGCATGAGACCAGTGCCCTTGTGAAAGTAACCCCAGCAGCTCTCTCACCCTCTTTCCACCAAGTGAGGACACTAAGAAGTCTGCCATCTGCAAGCGGAGGAGGATCCTCATCAGCACATGACCATGCTGGCACCTCGATTTCAGACTTTCCAGCCTCCGGAACCAAGAGAAATAAATGTGTGTTGTTTATCAGCCACCCAGTCTATATACTTTGTTTTAGCAGCCTGAACCGACAAAGAAAGAATAGTATTTTAGTTTCATATCAACAAATGAGTATGCGTTAACAGAGAGAAAAACTAGGAGAATATTCCAGGTGGGAATAGCAAAACAAAGGCTTTAAGAGTGGAAAGCATGAGGAATGTTGGTGGGTGCTAGAGTGAAATAGACAAAAGCACACTCCAAAGCCAGCCTCACCAGGTCAGAATCCTGAGCAGGGTCTTGTCTGCTTTCCTACTCACCCCAGTAGACCCTCAGTGATAACCCCTTCCTAGCAGGGGCAAAAGAAATTGTACATGGACTTTATCACCAAAAAAGAAAGAAAGAAAGAAAGAAAGAAAGAAAGAAAGAAAGAAAGAAAGAAAGAAAGAAAGAAAGAAAGAAAGAAAGAAAGAAAGAAAGAAAG
>NW_012110752.1:557902-650517 GCF_000951045.1 Mandrillus leucophaeus | reverse complement strand
ACAGATAAGGTCTGAACATAATCAAAGGTCTGGAATAGTACCCCTTCAATGACACCCTGAACATGCCAGTGGGACGTTTCATCAAAAGGAGTTGCCATTTCAAATCTGTTGGTTTCTCTAAGACTGTTCGATGCTCCCTTTTCTAGTTTCCTTGAGCAAAATGGTCCTGCCATGTAGTTCAGTGCCTTATTGTCCTGAGTCGTCTTCTCAGACTGCTCAAGAATGAGTTTCCCATTTTAACACACACACACAAAGCAAGTCATTTACTGTGGCGGTTTTCTGTGGTTGTGATTGTGTCTAAGTTGCTGGGATGCAACAAGTCTAGCTTGGAAGAAGCTCAGTCCCGGTGCCTGCTGGCTCTCTGCATGTTCCCACCAGAAACACAAGGGCTGCAAGCTGAGGGTCCTTTTCCCTCATTTTTTCCACCTCTCTTTATTCACAAGCAGGGAAGAAAGCTATTTAGCAGTAAATGAAGCATTTATCCTTTAGTTCTCACATGTATGTAATCTGAAGAAAAAAAAAAAAAGCAGAGAAGAAAATATCCTAAGGACGTCAGAGGGAGAAAAATGTGCAGAGCAGATGCTGCTACTTGTTTTTGTCCCTGTTTTATCTTTTAAAATACATAAAACATGAGTAACTAGGGACAAATAGTTCCAGCTTTTGGTAAAATACAAATGGGAGTATTTTATAACTTGAGTTGAATTTCTTATATTTTAAGTTGTTTTGCCACTCAACACACTTCATGGTCTCATAAAATTCTAGAGCAGGAATGGAACTTAGGTGACTTATTCCAGTTCCTGGCCTGTAAGTTGGTGAAAGAGCATCCAGAATAGAAAAACAAAAACAAAAACAAGGCTGGACGCAGTGGCTCACGCCTACACATCTAGATGTGTATAAGAGACAGTATGACAGAATACCTGAAACTGCATAGTTTATAATGAACAGAAATTTATTTGGCTCGCCATTCTGGAGTCTGCGAAATCCAAGATCAAGAGGTCGAATCGGATGAAGGTCTTCTTGCTGCAGCTACTCAGGAGGCTGAGGCAGGAGAATGGTGTGAACCCGGGAGGCAGAACTTGCAGTGAACCGAGATTGCGCCACTGTACTCCAGTCTGGGCGACAGAGTGAAACTCCGTCAAAAAAAAAAAAAAAAGTTTTTTCTTCCATTCTAAGTTTAGAAATTTCCCCTCCCTGTTATGCTAGCCCCATTGTACCATTCAGAAAGTCAAAACTTTTTTCTTATGTAAAAATATTCATTCACATGACAATTATCATTAGGTGGCAGAGATGCAAAAACATGACACGTGAGTTGTGTTTACACAATTCATGTTACAATATAGTGTGGGATACTATAATACAGTTATCCAGAAAGCATGGAAGGACATGAAGTGGGAGTGGGAGCTAACCAAGACTGAGGATGAAACTTGGTTTAGGATATACATCATTTTAGCTTACCCAGCATCAATATATAACCATAACAGTGTCTGTATCTCATTCTTTAGTTTTAAAAGGTTGTCCCTACAACCTCCTCGTTCATTTCATAGCAACCCCATGAGGCAGATTTTTCTGTTATGTCTGATTTACACATGTGGAAATGGAGGGCAGAGTTTTTAAAAATAGTAGGTGTCTAAATTGGAAGCCAAATTTAGTCCTTGGGACTCCAGGTTCCTTGCTCTCTTTTTTCTCTGACTCTGCCTTTCCATTATCTTTTTTTAAAGGGTAATATTATGTAGCATCTAAGTGCCCCCAATAACTGAAACAGAGAGTGATTGGTACAGGACTCCCAGAAGGGAGAAATCCCCACATCATGGGCTAACATGTGGTGGTCACAGAAAGATGGGCTTGGTCTGAGCTTTACAGATAGAAAGCAAGACCTTGTTGTTTGGAAGTCAGGGTCAATCAAGAAGAGAAAAAGAATAAACATTAGTTCTATGTGACAGTGGTTCAAAACGTGGGTTGTGGACTCAGTCAGAAATGGTTTTGAGTTCCAGGTGTGTCCTTACCTGCGATTTTGTCACTGTTTAGTGACTTTAGGCAAGTCATTTAACCATGTAAGCATTAAATGCAATCATGCACGTAAAAACATTGATCACAGTAGCTGGTCTATATGAATTCTCAATAAGCAATGGAGATGGCAGTAGTGGTGGTGATATCATTGCTAATATCGTCACCGTCAACCCCCAACCTCCCAGACACTCCAGGGAGGGTCTGTCAGGCCACCCTTCCTAATTCTGTTACACCACTCACCCCATGGGCTAGTCTACAAGGCTCTTAAGAACATGGCTGCCCATCTACCTCCTCTTTTCTCTTCAGCCCAGTGTCTTCCTCCCATAGAACAGTCATTTCTACAAAACTGGCCCTTACCTCAGTCTTTCTTTGTTTTCCAGAACTTCCTGTGGAATTCACACCCTTGGAAAGGACAGACCTTCTTCCCAAGAACCCGGAAACTGCATGCTACAATTCTCAGGTGGACCCTCAGCAGGTGGGAGTCAAGGGTGCTCTAGTACTTGTCTGCTTCCCACTGGAGGCTCCCTCTTGGTCTGCTATTACTTACTGCATACCTCTGGACTGCGTTATTAGCCATCAAAGGCTGCGGGGGCCCCAGCTGCCACAAAACAGACACATAAAGAAAAAATGTGAAGCCAAAAATGAATTCCTACAGCTGAAAGTTGTGAAAGAGGCAATGTTTCTATTTAGGGGTCCACTGTCTCCCCACCAGGCCTCTACATATTATTCTCCTCCCACAACCCACACTCTCTTCCTCCTCCTATTCTTCTACCAGTTGCCAACTAATCCCACCCCACTCCCAAAGAGAGGCCACAGGTATACCAAAAAGGGCCATAGCTGGCAGTCAGGAATCAGAGGTCCAGGTTGGATCCTGCTGATGATGAGCACATGTATGTTTTCTCAATCTCATTTTAAACCAGCAACCCTACTTGAGGATCAATCGCCTTAGGCAGTATAGCGAAAACCCTTCTTTACCTCAGTGACAGGAGGAGAACAAAACGAACTTCCATGTCCTTGCAGTGTCCTCTAAAGCAAGCTTTTCTCACTTAGAAACTAAAATTGCTAAATCAACCGGGCCTAAAGATGCGGGCATGTGATGCAAATTTTTGCAAGTCCTTCATGAGGAATAATGGTTATTAAAAAAAAATGTTGCAGAACCCTATCACCTCTCCTTCCTCTCTTAGCTCCTAGATAAATGTATTCTAGCTGCGGAATAAAATGCATCACAGATTTGGTCACCAGTTCAAAGCATACAATGCATTGTGTAGGACATCTCTCCAACCACACACAGTTTGCCCTTCTTGCTATCACAATAATGGAGTCTTCACTAAGCCATGTTACCATTCTACAAAAAGAGATGCTTCTATGAGATGAAATACAAAGTAAGACCAGTGAATCATGTAGGTATGGAAGAATTACCACACTTTTTCATTCTAAAATTAGTTCTGTAGTCAGAAACAATATTGTGTGGAATGCCATATGTGAATAAAGCATTCATTAAGTCCACAGATGCTGAAGCTGACAAAATCTCTGTAAGCAGAAAAAGCAAATTCATTTCTAGAATAATTATCTCTTTCAGTAAAAACAAAATACTGCATTGTTCTTGATGTAAGTGGTTCAATATAATCAATCTATCTGCCAACAGGTGTCTGTCTGAGAAATGATGTTTTACCAGGTTTAGACTTGGCTTCTGCTATTAGTAGGTTGTTTGTATCTCTCTTATAATGGGAAAATCAGAGAGCCTGAGCTATCTCTTCCCTAAACAGAGTTTGTGCTTGTCTCCCTGGAATATGCTGGGCTTTGTCTTTAGATACAGGTCTGTAGGTCATAAAGAATGGTCTTGAGAAGCAGGTCTTGAGAAAAATTAGAATCTACTTATAAAAGAACTGTTGTAGGTGAGTTTATCGTAGACTCTTTAGGCAAGAAAAGGCCACCCTCCTTAGACAGGGAAGGAGCAGCTGCTTCTGCTGGCAAGAGAATACCAGTTAGATGTGGAGGTTTAAGGTACTCAGATTCAACCCCTTCCCACGTCTTAGTTCAATTTTTATGGTCTCACTCTTTGTGAAGCAGTGCTATAATTTTCACATATGACATGGCAAAGCTTTAAATTCAACCTGCAATAGAATTCTGTAATCTGCAGGATTAAATTGTGGGTCTGATCTTTCTACACATTGGTCCTGCAACTACAATATCGAAGAGATTCTTTTAGCTCAGTCATACAAGTTCTCTGGCTCCCTGACTGTGCTTTAATCACAGTTCTTTAATCACAGATCCTTTAAACTCCTATAGCAGTCATAAACCATTGCCCCACACCACAGTCCCAGTAGTCATTATTCCCACAATTAAAGTTTACCGCAATGGCTGCTTTTTCACCCAAAACCTTGTCTTCAATACAAAATTTGCTGTAGACAACAGGTGATCACTTAAGTAATGCTTTTGCTATTGCATGCCATGGATTATTAATATCTATGTCACTAGCAATTATGTCATCACTGCTTTCAAATACAGCCAGGTCAAATAACAAATCCCAGATTTATATCTATAAAGACATGTTTCCTGCAACCACTACTGATACCAAATATTTTATCAGTCGAAATTCAACCAGGAAAACACCAACATACAATGTATTTCAAGCAAGAAAGGATTTAATACAGGGAATTAGGTACTTAAAATTTGATGGATTTCATGGAGGAGCAAAGGTCAAGGAAGGATGTTTCTACCTCTCAGAGAATTAGGAGATTTCTGTCAACCAGGTCAAAACTACAGGAAATCACTGTTGACATTCACAGCTGCTGCGGTAAAATGCTCTAAAATCTCATTTTTCAAAACCCTCATGTCTGCAAGCCATAGATGGAGGAAAATTAATGACATCTGCATCTATTATGCCTTCCAAATATTTTATTACTGCCTCTCACTGGCAAAATATGAAGTGTAACCTTACTGTCAAGAGATTCTGAAAATCATAGTTCCCAGGATACTAGGGGAGAGCAAAAAAGAATACCGAAATGTTTACAGTGGGAGTAGAATTTGAAAGGGAAGAACAATAAAATACATTTAAACAAGAACGAGGCCTTGCAGAGATAATGACAGTGTACTCTGAATTAAGGAATGTAAATAAGACAATTCTCTGTGCCCGAGAGTCAGGTACAGGCATATATACACACACATATATGCATATATAGAGAAGACATACATGTATATATATGCGTATATAGAAGATACATATGTATATATGCATATGTATATATGCATATGTATATATATGCGTATCTAGAAGATACATATGTATATATATGCGTATCTAGAAGATACATATGTATATATGCATATATAGAAGATACATCATATATATGCATATATAGAAGATATCTATGTATACACATATATAAAGAAGATATATATGCTTATATTTGGAAGATATATATGTATATGTATGCATATATATATAGAAGATACATATGTCTTCTTGTTTTTTATATATTTCATACAGGTATGTATATATATACATACCATATACACACACACACTCACACACATACACACACACCTTCTTACTTCTTCTAACTCAGAAGAAATTATTCAAGAGAAAAACACTATCTGTGCATTTAAAAATCTCGCTCAGTATTATATACAAGAAAAAAGTATAGTTGATTCTCAACATTCTCAAGAGCTACATTTGGATAATTTCCAGTATCTTAAGTTTGTGAATTTATTTACTTTCCCTTCAATTTGGTCAAATTTTGTTTTATATATTTTAAGGTTGTGTTATAAAGTATATACCACTTCAGTATTGCTTCATATTCCTGATTGATTGACATTTTATTATTATCCAATATTCCTCTTGCTACAGTAATGTTTGCCTTTATGTCTAATTTGCTTGGTATTACTATAGGTACTCCAGCTTACTTTGAATTATAATTGCATATTATGCATTCTTTAATAATTTTATTTTCAAAATTTCTGTATCTTTATATTTAAAGTCTGTTTCCTATAGGTAAGATATAGTTGGTTTGATTTTTAATCCAGTCTGTTGTATTAGTCTTTTAATTATGGCATTTATTCCATTTATATGTAACACAACTACCAAAATATTTGTACTTAAAACTACTATCCTACTATTTGTTTTATATTCATCTCACTTTTTATATTTTCCTTTTAATTTCTTATCTTGCTTTCTCTTGGACATATCAATAAAGACTTTTTAGGCATCCAGTTTCTCCCCTATTATCTTGTTATTTACACATTCTTTACTATATTTTTTAGTGGTTGCCTTACATATTATAAGATCTATCCCTGACTTTCTAAAGTCTAATATAAATTATAACTTTTACTTTCCAAAATGAAGTGTGGACTTAAAAACATTTTAAATTCCATTCATCCACCACCCTGTTTTTGAGATCTATTGTCATATATTTTATAATAAATATATTTTAAACCCCTTAAGACATTATTAATATTATTTTATATAAACAGTGGTAGTTTATATTTGTCCAAGTATGTATTTGTTCTATTGTTTTGTATTTCCTTCTGCTATTTTCAGATCCAGGATAATTTAACTTTGCCTGAAGAACTTGTTACAGATCTTTTATTGTGGTCGGCTGATGACAAATTACTTATATTTTTGTCTGAATATGCCTTTATTTTGTCCTGATTTTAAATAATATTTTCTCTGTATATAAAATTCTAAGTTGACAGTTATTTTCCTTTAAAATTTAACACATACCATTGTCTTCTGGCTTCTATTGTTTCTCTTGAGAAATCAGCTGCAAGTCTTATCGTTCTTTTAAAGACTTCTTTCAAGATTTCGCTAGCTACTTTCAAGTGTTTTTTTGTTTTTGTTTTTGTTTTTTGTCTTTTGTTTTCTTAAGTGTTTTTTGTTTGTTTGTTTGTTTGTTTGTTTGTTTGTTTTGAGAGCAGTCTTGCTCTGTCACCCAGGCTGAAGTGCAGTGGCATGTGGCATGATCTTGGCTCACTGAAACCTCCACCTCCCAGGTTCAAGCAATTCTCCTGCCTCACTCAGCCTCCCAAGTGGCTGAGATTACAGGTGCACACCACCATGCCTGGCTGATTTTTGTGTTTTTAGTAGAGATGGAGTTTCACCATGTTGGCCAGGCTGATCTTGAACTCCTGACCTCAAGTGATCTGCCCACCTTGGCCTCCCAAAGTGCTGGGATTACAGACATGCGCCACCATACCTGGCCTTGTTTTCTTAAGTTTTACCAAACTTAAGAAAACAATGTCGCTCCCATGCTATGCTAAGGAATGGATTTCTATGTATTTAGCCACTTTGGGGAATGTAGTGCTTCTTGAATCTGTGGCTTGATGCCTTTGGTCAGTATGGGAAATTTGGAGACCTTTTATCACTTTGAACACTTTTTTTAAGTTATTTTAATCATTTTTAAGTATATAATTTAATGTCACTAATTATTTTCACACTCTGACACAACTATCGCCACTGTTCCCAAAACTTTCACTTTGAACATTTTTTCTGTCTCATTCATGTTTTTTTCTCCTTCCAAGGTTCAAATTACATTGGACCTTTTCCAAAAACTTGACATATTTATTACATTGTTTTCTATATTTTCTACTGTTTCTCTATTCCATACTTATGTCCATTTTCTTTCCACTAAATTAATCTTCTAGTTTTTTAATCATGTCTTCATCTGTATTTAACCTACTATTAAAGCAGTTTACTTATTTCTTAATTTCAGACATTTTCATCTTAGTTCTCAAATTTTGATGTGTCTCTTTTTTTGTGGATTACGTTTCACTCCTATGGTTTTACTAATGAATTCTATTTACTTGAACTTATTAATCACAATTTTTAAAATGTATATGAGAACTCCAAATACAGATTTCCCAGTCTCTTTCTATAAACTGATATATGTCCCACTCCTTTCTCATTATCTACTCTATCTGGCATTTCTAAATTAAATACTGTGAAAATTTATACAGATAATTTGAGGCTTGAGTGTTATTATCTTCTCCAAGACAGAATTTACTTCCTAAAGCTAATCTTTATCATCAAAAATTTTAAACATAACAAAAGTAAAGAAGTGAGTATAAGGAGTCCCCAAGTACTCATCAACCAGTTTTTAAAATATATCAACTCATGGACAATCTTACATTAGCTATAGCCTCACACTTCCTCTACCACTTCCAGAATATTTTGTAGACAATCCCATAAATATCTAGCCCATAAATATTTCAGTGTGTATCTCTCACAGGATTTGAGAGATAAATATGTATCTCCTAAAAGCATATCCACAATATCATTATAAGAAATGCAGATGTGGTTTAATATTCAAAAAGCAAAAAGTGTAATTCACTACATGGATGAAATTAAGGAAAAATATCAATGATTATCCCAAGAGATGCAGCAAAAGCTTGTGAAAATATCCGACATCCATTTAATGATTTTAACAAATAAATAAACTCTTGAATGAGAAGCAGAAAGGAACTTCCTTCTGAGAAAGATTATCTTCAAAAAGCTTACAGAAAATATCACAGTTAAGGTGAAATATTTAAAGTTTCCCCCTCTAAGACTAAGAATGAGGTAAATACTCCCTTTATAATCATTTCTATTTAATTATACTGGAGGTTCTAGCTAATGTAATAAAGCACAATTAAAAATTTATAAAGGAAGAAAATAAAAGATATATATATTTTAAATCCTAATAGATCTACAGATAAATTATGAGTATTAATAAGGAAATTTAGTAAAATCACTGAATAAAAAGGGCAATGATACCCAAAAACCAATTGTTTTCCTTAATAGCAGCAGCAATTATAAAATTAATTTTTTAAGATAAAACTATTTGCAAAACAACAAATACATAGAAACAAATCCACTGAAAATGTACAAACTTCTACATAAAGCTGGAAAAATTTTAGAAATTAAAAAAGAGTTAAATGAATTAAGAGATATACTAGGTCTACAGATTTGGAAGATCAACATTATAAATATGTTAATACTCCCTAAACTAATGTATAGATTCAATTACATCATAACTAAAGTAAACATTTTTAAAAAGAAATTGGCAACTTGTTCCTAAAATATGTGGAAGGGCGAAGAGTCAAAAATAACCAAGACAATCTTGGTAGTTCGAGAATTAAACTACCAGCTATGATGATTTTTCTAGAAAGCTGCAGTAATTGAAAAGTGTAAGATTGGCAAGGATAGATAAATAAACCCATGGAACAAAACAACAAAACAGAATGTCTAGAGACAGACCCATGCATGTGTGGACGTTAGTTTACAAAAAAGGAAGCAAGCACTGAATACCTGCAGGGAAAGAATGTTTTCTTCAAGATGCAGATATTAAAAATAACTGAATCTAGACATGTATTTCACACCATAGGCAAAAATCAATTTCATGTGAAATATAGACTTTAATGTGAACGGTGAATCGATAAAATAAAATAACATAGCATCTACAAGTAGGCAAAGATTACTTAAACAGGGCACAAAAACCATGAATCATAAAGAAAAAGACCAATAAAGTGGGTTCTATATTAAAATTAAGACTTCCGTTTACCAAAAGACACCTGCCTAATGAAAATTACCACCTCAAGGAGATGTCAATATATACCTATCACAATGATTACAATGAAAAAGACTAATAATTCCAAGTGATGGCAAAGATGGGAAACAGATGGACTATCATACACTGCTGGGGCTATAAGTCAGTAAACTCTTTGAGAAAGTGTCTGTGGTATCTATTAGAGCTGAACATATGCACATGCAAAATAACTCAGCAATGTCGCCCCCGTATATATTTCCCAACAGAAGACGATTACATATGTGCACCAAAGATATGTACAAAAATGGTCATAACAGCATTATTTGTAATAACTTAAAACTGAAAATTACACAAATGTCTATCAACAAATGTCTATAAGATTTGGATGAACTGTGATAAAATCTTAAAATAGGATATTATCCAGCTGTGAAAATAAACAAACTACTGCTGCATGTGGCAGCATAGATGAATCTGACAGATATTATATTGCATGAAAAAGTCAAAACCTAAAAGAGTTTGGAATCACCCTATGATTCTCTGTATATAAATTTCAAAAACAAGCATGATGAAATCATGGTGTTAGAAGTCTTGACAATGGTCCCCTTTGAGAAGAAAGGAAAGATAGTAACTAAGAAGGAGCTAGTAATATTCTATTTCTTGATCTGAAAGCTGGTTACATAAGTTTGTTCATTTCTGAAAATTCATCAAGCTGTACAATTATAATTTGTGCACTTGGCTGAGTGTACTTTATAGTTCAAAACCCTCATTAAAAATAAGATGTTGTGGAACATTAACATAGTTAACTACTCTGAAATAATTAATAGTTACATTTATTTCAGACTATGTAAAGGCATGGAAAATATTTATGATATACTAGTACATAAAAATTAGGATAGAAATTGTATGGATGCTATAATTACAATTATGTATCAATAAGTAGCATATGAAAAAAATTGGAAGAAAGTAAACCAAAATAATAAACAGTTGGATTAAAGTGAAGATATAATGGGCAATTTTTTAAAACAATTTTTAATGATTCTTTTTTATATAAAAAGTAGAACACTTTTATAGAAAAAAGCAATAAAATTTTATAAATGTCAGCTTTTCATTTTGTCAATACTATAAAAGTCTTAATGATTTTCTCTTAAAATTATCTTTGGGATACAAAGAGCAAATAACCAATGGACACCAGAATTACCTATTGGTGTCGAAGATTCCCAAGCCCCACCCCTTTCCTTCAGCTGTTGACTGACAACATAAATTAGTCACCAGTCTCAGCATTAGCTTCTCTGAGTCATGGATGCTTTGATAATCTACTGTAAATTATAGAGCCTCTCTCCAGAAAATTATGGAGCATATGCATACATACACAAGAAAATGTTATACAGTTTTCACAGATTCATAAATGCCCTGAGAGCCACACAAACTCAGATATATGGTCATGAAGCAAAGCTCCTCTGCCAATGGAGAATGGAATCCTCCAAGCATAGGTGAGACCCCACCCAAATCCGCTCTGCTCCTGGTACTATCAGACCAGCTACTGGGTACTGAGTTATGCAAAGCTCTTAACTCTTTCCTGCTTCTTGTCCCATTGTCTATTTTCCTAAAAGCCCTCTTGGCCTTCCAAATACTTAAACCAAGGGGACTATTTCCTCCAAATGATCAGTGAGGCCAATTCCACTACTGGCTACTCTCCTTCCTGTCCATGTGTTTGTCTTCCGTGATAAAAGTAGAAAGTCCGTTTCTTCTCACTGTGGCTGTCTTTCTTCACTCCCTTGGAGAAGCTGTGCTAAAAAGCCAGTCAAACTGACAATGGTACTGGTTATAGAACATGACTGCTGATGCATACAGCCTACCTAGGGCCCCTTCTCTCAGTGTTAAGGTAACCATGCAACTTATTGTCCATTCCAGGACATTTATAAATTAAGAGGGCAAAAGCAATAACTACACTGAGATAACAGGGATAAGCCAGGACTGCTTCACACTTAGAGACCATATGGATTCCCAACTTAGTAGGAAAAAGAGTATAGTAAATGTAAATAAAATAAGCCTCTCTGCAAAGGCTGTTAGGAGAAACAAACTTTAAATATGGGCCCTTTTTTGCCTATTTTGTATTGATCCCAGGACAGCGGATGGCAATTAACCTCAAATTCCCTTATGATTTAAGCATTCTCCTTTAAAAAGGTCTACACACCTATAGTACTCAAGGAACTTAATCCTGGCCCCCAACCTTCCTCAAATAGACTCTTGCTTATCTCCACGATGTCAGGCACTTGTTGAAATCTCACTGTCTATTTCTCACTGAAAGACTCATGATTTAGTTTCTGGCCTTATAGCCTTTGTGTCAGTAAGACTTTTATTAGATGAGGCTATTTCAAACAAAAAAAATCAAGAGAGTGAATAGAGAGATACACATTCCACACTAACCTATGTGCTATTTTCAAAAGACACAGGTATGAGAATCAAAATGAGAGTAACCTTTCTTGATGCTTCCAATGGATTCCCAGTCCTAAGTCCAAAAGGAGAACCAGATAGCATAGGATTGGCTGTAACAAGAAAATCTCAGGGGACATTGCCTAAAACTTGACAAGACAAAATGACTAAGTGACCATGTATATATTGAAGCTTTCCCAGGTGAACCTAAATCAAGCAGAGAGGTAGGCATAGGCTCCTAAGAAAGTTTGGAATTTGGGCCCTTCTCCTTAGACTTATAGACTTGGCTGACCTTAGACATCATCTCATTCAGTTGTTAGCTTTTCCCAAGCATTTTGAATTGTGTATTTGAAATAAGTGGAATGCAATTGTTCTACAAAATTGTACTGGAAAGTCCAAAATGTAAAGTATATAACCAAAGTGACGAGGGGCCTCACCTTCTGCTCTTTTCTTCATCTGTCTAGAGCCCCAGGGAGCTTCAGGAGTTTAGTTTAAGAACAGTGGATCTGAACCAATCCCTCATTTTACATAAGATGAATTCCAAGCCCTGAAGTGTAGGTGACTTGTTCGTGGTCTCAGACGTGCCCAGCAGCAACACTGGAACCAGACCCTAGTTCTTGCATGACTGACAGCCCAGTGATCTCTCTGTGATACCTGGATTTCCCAAACTGGAAGACACATTCTTCCACAGTAGCAAATGAATGGTACGTCAGGGAAACCAGAGACCCCAACATAAACCAGGCACATCCTGGAGCATTCATTTTCTTCAGAAGTTTGACACAGATTTGGAATAAAACAAGCTCAGGTATATTATAGAGTAGATGGCTGATTTTGCAAAAAAATATATATATATATCTTTTAAAACCTACACAATTTAAAGAAAATATTCAGCCTTCTCAATAATATCTGGCACCACTGATTTTAGTGCCAGATTCCCCTGGAAGTGCACATTCATTCCCCTTTGCTCTAATGGAGACTTTAGTCAAAAACTGTTAAGCACTGCTCCACACCACGCTGCTCTCATTCTCCTGCCTTTAAGGGGTAGCACAAAAATTACCAGCTGTTTAACTCTGGGCAAATTACCTATGCTTTCTGTGCCCTGATTTCCTCACCCGTTAAATAGAGATGATAATAGTACCCACATCATGGGATTGTTACTTATTATAGAACAATGCCTGGCACACTGTAAACGTTGTGATGTATAAAATTATTTCTTTAACCATTCATATAATTGGTACTTATAATTACAGTCCTATATATAACTAGCATAGAAAATAGTGCATATGCACATGCTGGGTACTCTTTAAAGTCTCTTTAATATATAAGGTATAACTTTTAACATAGTTGGCTCAATAACTATGCTACACTCATAGGTCATAAAATTAACATGAACAGAATACTTACCCTTTATGAAATGCTAACAGTTGTTCTGTTTGGGGAATTGAAGAGAGCTACCCAAATAGAATCCCAAGAGAAGGAAGATGGCTCAGAAGAAAGATGACCCTTGGATAAACAACCATCAACAGATTTCAGTATCACCATTAAAGCAACAAATCACCCTTCAAAAACACCAGCTGACAGCTCTGTGATCCTGTACTGATGGGAAAGCAAATCCTACTGGAGTGAAATAATTGAGGGAAATATGGCTGGATTAGATGTCATCTGATGAGTTTACATTCTATAATAATTTAAACAGTCATTGGCTCTCTGGGTCCTGCTTTATCCAACTATGCAATACTTAACATTTTATGGCTGCTCCCCAGTTGCTCTCCCTCAGCCCTGCCTTCTGGCCTAGGATTTGTTTAGATAAGCTGGATTTCCTGGGTGTGATTTGAAATAAATTAGCCATGTGGATGGCTGTCTTCCCACCAGGCTCCCACTGGTTTATTCTACATACTGCATTATTCTAAGCACTTAGAAGCATCTTTTAACAGCAACTTATCTGCACCAAGAGAAAAGAACCACTCATGGTTCATCTGCTGCCCCAATCAACCAGGAAGAACTGATTCAATTACCGGATTGTACCACGTGCCTTGTTTTCTGCAGAAGGCATCATGAGAAGTTGAGAGACTATCTTAGTGTTTGAGTTAGAACAAAAGAGACTAGTACTGAACAAAAGAGCCAGAATGCAAGGTGCCTCCATGATTCCTTGTGGTCAGTTTCAGCTTAGCCACTTCCCTGAGTTCATGTAGCAACCCATCCCCTCTGGTTGCCTGTATCCATTCATCAAATACCACATTCATATTTTCATATTTATGATTCTGCATCTGCTCTTTGTCTTCACTTTTGCCCTTTCCCCATCTGTTTATATGAGGCAGCCACATAAGAGAGAAAAATAAAAGACCTTAAAAATTAATTTCATGAACTTAAACAATTGAACAAGCAAAAACAAAATAACCTCATTAAAAAATGGACAAAAGACATAAACAGACACTTCTCAAAAGAAGACATACAAGCAGCCAACAAACATGAAAACATACTCAACATCAATAATCATCAGAGAAATGCAAATCAAAACCACACTGAGATACCATCTCACACTAGTCAGATGGTTATTATTAAAAAGTCAAAAAATAGACTGGGCATAGTGGCTCAAGCCTGTGATCCCAGCAGTTTTGGAGGCTGAGGTGGGTGGATCACAAGGTTAAGAGATCGAGATCATCCTGGCCAGCATGCTAAAACCCTGTCTTTACTAAAAATACAAAAATAGGCCAGGCATGGTGGCTCACGCCTGCAATCCCAGCACTTTGGAGTCCGAGGTAGGTGGATCATGAGGTCAGGAGATCGAGACCATCCTGGCTAACATGGTGAAACACTGTCTCTACTAAAAATACAAAAAATTAACCGGGCGTGGTGGGGGGCGCCTGTAGTCCCAGCTACTCGGGAGGCTGAGGCAGGAGAATGGCATGAACCTGGGAGACGGAGCTTGCAGTGAGCCGAGATTGCGCCACTGCACTCCAGTCTGGGAGACACAACAAGACTCCGTCTCAAAAAAAAAAAAAAAAAAAAAAAAAAATACAAAAAAATAGCTGGGCGTGGTGACGTGCACCTGTAGTCCCAGCTACTCAGGAGAGTGAGGCAAAAGAATCACTTGAACCCAGGAGACAGAGGTTGCAGTGAGCTGAGATCACACCACTGCACTCCAGCCTGGCAACAGAGTGAGACTCTGTCAAAAAAATAAAATAAAAAATAAAAATAACAGGTGCCATTGAGGCTACAGAGCTAATGAAACTTATAAACTGCTGTTGGGAATGTAAATTAGTATAGCAACTGTGAAAAGCAGTTTGGACATTTCTCAAATAACTTAAAACAGAACTACCATTTAACTCAGCAATCCATTACTGGGTATATATCCAAAAGAAAATAAACCATTCCACCAGAAAGACACCTGCACTCATTTGTTCATCACAGCACTATTTACAATAGCAAAGATATGGAATCAACTTAGGTGCTCCTCAGTGGTAGACTGGATAAAGAAAATGTGGTACATATGCACCATGGAATACTATGCAGCCATGAAAGAGAATAAAATCATGTTCTTTGCAGAAAGAGAATGAAATCATGTCCTTTGCAGCAACAGATGTAGCTGGAGGCCATTATTCTATGCAGATTAATGCAGGATTAGGGAACTAAATACTGCATGTTCTCATTTATAAGTTGGAGCTAAACATTAGGTACTTATCGACATAAAGATGGCAACAATAGACACTATGGACTACTAGATGGGGGAAGGGACAAAGACTGAAAAACTACTGGGTATTATGCTCATACCTGGGTGATGGGATCAATTGTACCCCAAACCTCAACATCATGCAAATATACCCATGTAACAAACTTGCACATGTACTCAGAGTCTAAAATAAAAGTTAGAATTAAAAAAAATTCCATGAAGTAAGAATGTTTTGTCTCCTCTGCATGGGTGGGAAGACAAAAGAAGGATGAGGGTCATTCTGTAATTCAGTCTTGAAAGTCTGACAGCTACTGAGCACACTTCCTTGGTGTTTCAGGTCTGGTGGGGACAGTGTGCTTTATTTGCCAGAATCCAAAGATTATCCTTCTTCTTGATCTGTACAGCAAGGATTCTTCTGGAATACAAATCAAGTACACTAACTACTCACTGTGAATATTTGGCTTCCAAATCAGAGGGATTCACTCATTGTTACCAGTGCCACAGGGAATAAGAAAATGTATCAGCTTAACGGGAGCTTAGAAATTATCAAATCCAGCCACCTTATTTTCAGATGAGGAAACAACGCCAAGGAAGCAATAGTTCCTCACCTAAGGTCATATATCAGGTGACCAGAGTCAAGATCAGAAGCCTCGGGGAGTCTTCACTCCCCAGCCCCAAGAATTTTCACAAAACAAGCTTCCTGAGTCCCATGCGTCCCGATCTCATCCCAGGTCCCCAGGGGACTCATGCTCAGGAAAGCACTATCAGAGACAAAGGGGACACTCTTTCTAAAGCTGTGGAACTACATAACCTTTCTGGATGACACAAGTATTCCCTCTGATAGAGAAAATTTTCTATACTTAAAGAAACAGAATCTGATGATTAGTGATGTGTATAAAGTTGTATGTAAACACTTGCTTGGCAATAAATAATATGGAAAAGCCACTAAATGTCTGAAAGTAATGGATTCATTAAGTACATTATGGACTACCTATATCATGCAAAGAGTACTACAAAATCATTAGGATAATTTTGAAAAAGAATATTTATTAACATGGGAAAATAAAAAACAGTATTGCTAAGTAAAGAAAGACCTTAAAATTATATATACAGTACCAATCTTTAAATGACAGAAACAGTGAAAATTTGAAGGACATATATCAATTGTGAACAGTGTTTATTTCTGGTTAATTGGATTGTGAAGAAGTTTTCCTTTTTGTGCTTTTCTACAAGATTTTTCCAAGCTGTACGCACTGGCTAAGTTTTGATTTCAATTTTGTTATTAGGAAAAATATTACACAAATAAACCAAATACTTTAATAAACATTCCTTCATTTCCGCTCCTGGACAACCACGCTAAAGAGAATTTCTTTGAATCCAGTTTTCCAGTTCCTGAAGTAACTGGACCCACCCCCACCACCACACCTGCCACCATCATCCCAATTGCCCGCACCTAAAAGCTATATCCTGCTCCCTTACCTACTCTAAAATACATGTCATGCACTGAGTTCCTACCATTAGGGCCCAACCATCTGAAAGACCAGTGATTCAGTCCTCACCATTCCAGCATCCTTTGGTACACGACAGAGTCATAGTGTTCAACTGCCCCTGACCACCCAGTAGACTATTGCCTTGAATTATTCCTGTACTTGATGTCTCTGCTGTATGTTCAAGTTTGGACTTTCTCTATTTCTTGTTAAAATCAGCTCTTCTTTATCTAGGTCAGTTTCCACAGCTCAAAGCCCCTTCCTCATTCCAGCTTCCTCTGAATCCACTGGTTGAGAACTCAGCAAAACTTGAGTCAGATTCACTGGAGCATGACATAAAGGATTAATTGAACTTGAGGGTCTTCAGGAAAAGCTCACTGGAAGAAGCAGATATTCTACAAAACTAAAAGTGTGGCTGAAAGCTAACAATTGTTTAAGGATTTGTATTTAAAGAAGTATTTGGCTAGGGTGGCTGAGCCATAAATTAGTAAGTACCATTTTACCATAGACATAGATGAACCATGGAGGTCTTCTACACTTGTTGGCTTCTAAAGATGCCAACATATAAGATGAAAGCTTAGTAATTTGCCTAGAATGAGTGTAGTAAATAATATTGCTTAAAAATCATAATGGATGTAATATTCTGTCTATTATTCTTCAATCAAATGTGTGCACATAGTCTCCAATTCACTGACTACAAGATCCACCCCTGAGTTGCTTCTCTTACACCGCGGGGATGTGGTTTGGGTATAGCTTGCATGGGAGTATCCCCAGCAAGGCTGCTTCATCCAGCCCGCCATCATCTACATAACTTCAGGAAGTTATAAAACATATTTAAATAGAATTATTTAAATATTAATAAGGATGCATATTTCTGAAAAATCATGTTTCTAAGAAATCTTCAAAGTAAGCAAACAAGTTCAAGAAGAAAATCAAACCAGAACTCTAGACCAGTTGGTTTTCCTCAAGCCCTGGGCTTCTATTAAAAATTTTAAAAGTAGAGTTTTCCCTCCAGAGAACTCTTAGATGGGGTTCATTTGACCGCGGCATGGAGAAGAGACAGTGGAAAATGAATGTCATCGAACAGCTTTGTGTGAAAGGGGACTATAGCTTTGGTTTTACCTGTTAAAATCATTTTACCATACACATTTTTGGCAGGAAATTAAATGATGCGAACAGATGTAGATAACAGTATCTGAGTGCCTAAAGCAGTTGCTCTTTAAATATAATGAAATAAAATAGAAAAAAAATTATTTCTGACCATCTGTTTTTATCTTAAGAGAAACTGCCAGAGGCAAGGGGGTGAGATTGATCTCCTGGAGCTGTGTGAACACGTCAGACAGAGCAGGTATGAGGAGATGATTCTGGGCCTTAGGGCCCAGTGGAGAGGAGAGACAGCAGCCCAGGAGGGGCAGCTCCACCAGCTTCGGTGGTAACCGGCAGGCAGCCTTTCGGGATCATCCACTTCCTGGGAGCTGTAAAACCTCAGCCTACTGATGCTGTCACCGAATCCAATTTCCTTGTGGTTTACTCGTTAGCACCTTCTACAGCCTCAAGAAGTCAGAAAATACAGAGGGGAAAGGCATTTGGGGCCAAGAACCACAATTGAATTACATACGAAGATGGCAACACTACAGAAACCTCTCTTCCTTGTTCTCCCATGCAAGCTGTGCCCAAACCACATCCCAAAGATGGAAGGGAAGCAACTCAGGGATGGACCATGTGGGAAGTGAATTGGAGACTATACACGCACTTGATTGTAGGACAATCGAATATTATAACCATTATGATTTTTAAACAATATTATTTCTATTCTATGTACAAATGCATTAACATCCTTACAGAACAGGCCAGTCTTATAATAATGACTACCTCTAAATCTGTAAACTCTGAGAGAGGAGTATAGCTACCTATACCTCTTGTACAAGGCTAAGTTAATCTCACTCGCCCTGGCCAATAGAATGTGAATGGAAGTAATACCATATTCATGTAGAAACTTTAAGAACTCATGCATGATTCCATCATTTCCCTTTTCCCTCTGACATAAGAGGGGCAGGTATGTCGTGAGAATGGAGAGAAATCCTCCTTTAGCCTGGATTCTGGGATAAAGAAGCTCTACTTCCCTTCACATTCCCTTGGCCAATCCAAGTGAGATAACCAAGCCTTATACAATAGGTATAGATAAGTATACTTCTCTCCTAGAGCTTACAGACTTAGAGGTAATCAGACTGGCTTATCCTCTCAGGATGTTATCAGTGCATTTATATGTAGAATAGTCCAATGAAATCATTGTAGATAGCCTCTTCCCATCCTTCTCTTTTCTACTCTCACAGCTTTCATCCTCAGGCTTATTTCCTCATGTCCCAAGATAGCTGCTGCAGCTCTAAACATTACATCTTCACACAATCACAGCCAGATGTAGGCAGGAAGGGCTTCTAATTGTACGTGTGTCTCTCTCTGTTTCCATCAGGACAGTTCTCAGTTCTCTCGGTTCTCTGGCTTCCTAGATGAACTAAGTGATGCATGAGGTTAATTTTGAAGTATGAATAAGAATTACTTAAGAAAACAAGGAAAAGATTACCTTGTTTTCCTTTTCATATTCCAGACAAAGGGTCTAACTCAGGCAAAGCTATGGAAGTATGAAAGAGCTTGGCATTTTAGGGTAATTACCAGTAACTGTCAGAATATAGGGTGTATGAGAGTGGCTAAGAGATGAGGAGGAGAAGTAGATAGATATTAGATCTAGGAGGGCCTTATGTTTAATTCTAAATTATTTCATTGTTTTTCTAAAGACAATAGAGCACCTATGTTTGGTTAAAAGGAATAAAAGGAGTTATTCAAATCATAAGGACATATATTGCCTTACATATTAGTCAGCTGTGATGCAGCAGCAAATGTCTCCAAGATCTCAGTGGCTTACAGCAGAAAAGTGTGTTTCTTGCTCACATATGTCAGCTGCCAGTTGACAGTAGCCCTTCTGCACCAAGTAGCTTCTTTATCCCAGGATCTAGGCTGAAGAAGGATTTCTCTCCATTCTTACAACATACCTACCTCTCTTATGCCAGAGGGAAAAGGGAAATGGTGGAACTATGCAAAGGTTCTTAAAGGGTTCAAAAATGAATATGGTATCACTTCTATTCACATTCCATTGGCAAATGCAAGTGAGATAACTGAGCCTAATAGAAGAGGTATAGGTGGGTATGCCCCTCCACATGGGGGCAACTCACATCAGGTGGCAGTGGGTGGGCAATGTACCATCCTCTTAAAGAGAAGAGAAAAGCAATTGGGAGCACAATGTTATTTTAAACACCTCACCTAGCAAGTGCAGAGATAAATGTCTCCAGGGTTGGTTCAACAATTCAGTGGCATCGTTGTAGGTAGTCTCTTCCCATCTTCTTTTTTATTCCCATGGCTTTTATCCTCAGGCTTATTTCCTCATGTTCCAAGATGGCTGCTGCAGCTCTAAACATTACATCCTTGGCCGGGCTTACAGGCGGTGGCTCAAGTCTGTAATCCCAGCACTTTGGGAGGCCAAGGCAGGTGGATCACAAGGTCAGGGGTTCGAGACCAGCCTGGCCAAGATGGTGAAACCCAACTCTACTAAAAATACAAAAATTAGCCAGGCACAGTGGGGGGTGCCTGTAATCCCAGCTACTCAGGAGGCTGAGGCAGCAGAATTGCTTGAACCCTGGAGGCAGAGGTTACAGTAAGCCAAGATCATGCCACTGCACTCTAGCTTGGGTGACAGAGCAAGACTCTGTCTCGAAAAAATAAAAAATAAAATAATATTTTTTTAAAAATTACATCCTCACAATCATAGCCAGAGGTCGACAGGAAGGGCTTCTATTTGTGTGTGTACCTCTCTCTGTTTCCATCAGAACAGTTCTCAGAAGTCAGAAGTCCTCAGTAGACTTTCTCTATGATTGCATTGACCAGAATTGGGTCACTACACCACTTCCAAATCATATCACTGAAATAGGCTAAGAGGATTACTGTGATTGTTTAGATGAGCTGGAGTTGGAGCAGAGACCTATTTCCCTGAGCACAGTTCTGTCTCATTCTTGAACAAAGTCAGGATGCTGCCACCACGGGACAGTAGAGTATTGGCTTGTGAGTAGGATAACACCATGTCTGACAAAGAGGTTTTTAAACAGGAGAGTTGCATGCTTGTATTTACATTCTGTAAAATTCATCCTGACTGAAGAGTGAAGGATGATGTTAATGGGGATAAGACTGAGGATAATGAAACCACTTAAGACACTAAGGGAAGGAGCCCAGATACAAGGTCTGAGCAAGCACAAGTGAGGTTCCTTGATAGATAGCTAGAAGCTCATAGAACCCTTCAGATATAAAGGGAAATTGGATTAGGGCAGGAAAACTACCTCCAGTCTCTGCTTGGTAAAAGAGCCAAGATTTCCAATCCTCAGATTGTTGGTTCAAGACACTTAGGCCCTCAGATATCTGCCATCGTGTTGGCCATTGAGCCTCAAATTGCCAATGTGGGAGACCCACAGATGGTGCTTCTTAAAGGAGAAATCCCTAACTCTGTTAAAAAAATTGTTAATGCTAAGTGAAATATCATTACAATTATCTTTTACTAAGAATGAATTACGAGATAAAATAATTTCACTGTCTTTATAACATATTTAGACTTAAACACCCAAGTGAGTGTTGTTCCTTCATCATGATTTCTTTATGAGACTACACTATTTCTGGTGGTGCTGCTTTTGGATTTCCTCTGAGTCTTGAGAACACTTCAAATGTCTTCTTTTTTTTTTTTTTTTTTTTTTTTTAGGCAGAGTCTTGCTCTGTTGCCCAGGTTGGAGTGAAGTGGTGCAATCTCGGCTCACTGCAAGCTCCGCCTCCCAGGTTCACGCCATTCTCCTGCCTCAGTCTCCCGAGTAGCTGGGATTACAGGAGCCTGCCACTACGCCCGGCTAATTTTTGTATTTTTAGTAGAGATGGGGTTTCACCGTGTTAACCAGGATGGTCTCGATCTCTTGACCTCGTGATCCGCCCACCTCAGTCTCCCAAAGTGCTGGGATTAGAGGCGTGAGCCACCGCGCCCGGCCTCAAATGTCTTAAAGGAGAGCAAATTTCCCTCTTATAGGGGCTCTTTAGATTTTGTGTGTGGTTTTTTTTGTTTGTTTGTTTGAGACAGAGTCTCGCTCTGTCGCCTCAGCTGGAGTGCCAGTAGCTGATCTAGGCTCACTGCAAACTCTGTCCCCGTCGAGTTCAAGCAATTCTCATGCCTCAGCCTCTGAAGTAGTTGGGACTACAGGCATGTGCCACCATGCCTAATTTTTTTTTTTTTTTTTTTCCCTTCAGTAAAGACGGTGTTTTGCCGTGTTGACCTGGCTGGTCTTGAACTCCTGACCTCAGGTGATCTGCCCATCTCGGTCTCCTAAATTGCTGGGATTACAGGCATGAGCCATCATGACTGACCCCTGTTTTTGTCTTTTATTAACAACCAAAACACAGGCTAATCTAGTGGATAAAGCTTACATCCTCAGGAACCACAGTATTAGATAAAAAATGAGGTGAGACAATAAAGTCAAAATTGTGTGTACTTTGATTCTTTTCCAATAAAAATATGGAGACTGATCTTATTCATGATCTATCAATCAATTCAAAATGCAAGTTTACTTGTTGGTCTTTTCCTCTCCCTTGCTCTCCAACTTGGAGCCCAATCAGATGGAATCATCCAATTTATATCTATAGAGTATTTACTGTTCACAAAGTCTTTTCATGTATGTTATCTTATTTAACTCTTATGACCACTTCTCAGGTACACAGCACAAGAGATATGACTTAACCTCTAACCCTCAACTACTACACCTGTAAAACTGGTAAAATAATACTACCCAATGGCATGGCTATTGTGAAGATTTAACGCGTTTATATGCATGCCATCACCAAGCACAGATTGGACATTCAACCATATATACAACAATGACAGCTATTATCTCTATTGTACAAATGAAGAAACTGAGCTCAATCAGAGCAATTTTGCCAAGTCATTAAATCAACGTCAGAGTGGGTCTAGCGGCAAAGATGGCTGATGCTGAGTCATGGTGGTCCAGAGTTGGGCTCTTTAAATTTCCTGTGATTAAGAACAGGATTGGTCCCAATGCCTTAAAGGGGCTGAGTCTGCAGATAGGGGAGAGGCAGCCACAGCCAGGGGAGGCAGTTGCATGAGGACCTGAAGCCCATCTGGTTAATAAGGTCTTTGCTGCTTCTCCTCCCCAGAAACCTGTGTGCCCTAGCATTGTCCTGGGCATTTTTTTCCCCTAACCTACTCAGGAGCAATGCAGAATGCCCTGAGACCAAGTTTGCCAAACTGTCCTCTTGGGTATGCAAGCCAGGCTGGAACAACAGAAACTGGAGCTAGGAGAAGGAAGGAGATGGATCTGGCCAAAAAAGGCCACTGAAGGGCTGTACCCCTTCCATGAAGGTGGAAAAGGAAGGAAGTCATTGGGGAACAGTGTGGAAAGCCAGAATGTATGCATTGTAAACATGTATCAAAACATTAAATTGTATTCTGTAAATATAGACAATTATTATTCATCAGTAAAAACCAAAAATTTTTAATATAAATGAAAAGAATAGATGCAAAGCAAATGCTCTGTGGACAGGAAACAAAGCCCGTAATTTCTGAGACAGTGCCAAAAGAAACCTCTAGAGCAGTGGTGAGTTGAAAGAAGGAGCCCAGTGGGGAGAGACTTCCATGTAAGGGCACTGACGTACATGGCCAACATGATTCAGAGCAAGAGACAGCATTCACTCCTGCATTGTCAAAAATGACCTGTAAGAACAGGCAAAACTAATCCGTGCTGGAAAAAAATCAGAAGTGTTGTAGGAGGTGGAGACTGGGAACGTGCTTGAGGGAATCTGCTGGAGTGATGGTAATGGGCTACACCTTGATAGGGGCTTGGGTTACACAGGTGTATACATTTTTCAAAATTCACTGAATGGCGCACTTGAATGTTTTTGCTTTGCTTGTGTGCAAAATTCACCCTCCACCTAAAACAGACTAGATATTAAGCCTTGCATTCTAGTTAATAAATGCATAGTGAGGTATGTAGGAATAAAGTAAACTGATGTCTGAAGTTTACTTTGGAATGTATCAAAATATAAGATGGATTTATGAATGAACAGAGAGATGGACTGATGGGTGGTAAACAAATGCAAGACAAATTAATTTAGTTGATGTTTACTGTAAAATTCTTTCAATCTATGTTGGAAAAGTTTTTAAAATAAAATATGAGGCAGAGGGTGAGAAATGGCCTATAAAAAATGTTTTTTCAGAGCCTGAATACCTGCATATACTTGAGTTGAGACAGGCATGTACACAGCACAGAACAAACTTGACTATTTTATGAAAATGCTACAATAATGCTGATCTGAACTCCCAGGAAAATCTCTTCACTAGACGGCCCAATGGGTAGACATTTGTCTTCCAAATTCTGACCATGATGTTTCAAACAGGATGCTCTATATTTTTCATCCACAGTTCTTATACAGTAGTACTTTACCAACTGCAAGAATTAAATTCTTGTAACCCTAATGGTATGAAAATCCTGATAATATGAAAATTAAAGAATTTAGAATCTTATTAGGAAAAAAGGGGCCATATAGAGACATGTGCACAAATGTTTATAGGTGCTTTATTTGTAAAAGCCAAACACTAGAAATAACCTGAATGTCAATCAATAGGTGAATGGATAAACAAATTGTATGAATACAATAGACTAGTACCCCATAATAAAAAGGAATGAACTACTGATATATGCAAGTTCATAGAGGAATCTTGAATTAATTATACTGATTCAAAGAAGCTAGACCAAGAAAAAAAGAATACATATTTGTGTTCCTGTTATAGGCTGAATGTTCATATCTCCCAAAATTTGTACATTGAAGCCCTAACCCCCAATGTTATGGTATTTGGAGACAGGGCCTTAAGGAGGTAATTAGAGTTAACTGAGGTTATAAGGGTAGGACCTTCATGATGGGATAAGTGTTCTTACGAAAAGAAACATCAATGAGCTTGCTTCCTCTCTTTCTCCCCATGACCGCACAAAGAAGAGGTCATGTGAGCCCACAGTGGGATGGTGGCCACCTACAAGCCAAGAGAAGAGGGCTGAGAATGAAACCTGCTTTTCTGGCACCTTTATCTTAGACTTCCCAGTCTCTAGAGCTGTGAGAAAGAAATTTACATTGTTTAAGCAGAAAAAGAGAAAAAGAATTGGGAGACAAAGTTTCCAAAAGAACCTTTGAAACAGAAAGAAGAAAAAAATTCTCCAAATATGTTCATATTGAATGAAACTTTGTAAATATCTCAAACATATTTTTTAATATCTCAAATCGATAATTTTTAAATATCTCAAACTGATAATTTTTTTTTCTTTTTTTTTTTTTTTTTGAGACGGAGTCTCGCTCTGTCACCCAGGCTGGAGTGCAGTGACTGGATCTCAGCTCACTGCAAGCTCCACCTCCCAGGTTCACGTCATTCTCCGGCCTCAGCCTCCCGAGTAGCTGGGACTACAGGCACTCGCCACCTCGCCCGGCTAGCTTTTTGTATTTCTTAACAGAGACGGGGTTTCACCGTGTTAGCCAGGATGGTCTCGATCTCCTGACCTCGTGATCCGCCCGTCTCGGCCTCCCAAAGTGCTGGGATTACAGGCTTGAGCCACCGCGCCCGGCCTCAAACTGATAATCATTAGTACCACAAATTTAAATATTCACGTACCATCTTCTCACTAGACCATGGTGTCTCAACCTTGGCACTAGCGGCACTTAGGGTGAATAATTTTTGTGTGTATGGGGTTGTCCAGTGCAATGTAGGGTGCTTGGCAGCATCCCTGGCCTCTACCCACTAGATGCTGTTGGCACCCATCTCAGTCATGACAACCAAAACTATCTCTATGCATTGTCAAATGTCCCTAGGGGCTAAATTACCGCTGGTTGAGAACCCTTTTCCCAGTACTCCTTTCTCCGGTGTTTCCATGAAATGCTTGTTTTACTGTGTCCCAGTTAGTTCACACATCAAGAGGCACTCACCATGTTTCACCTCCTTCATAGCAGTGCTCAATATCTCCCTGATTTTATGCTGCCAAGTTGCTCTGCCTGCTCCTATGTGTTGAAAAGAACATAGCAACCTCCCACCCTTTCCCCCCACCCCCAGCTCCATGGACACAGGGACTGTCTTGGGCTAGTGTTCTCTTTTGGCTGACCTTTACAATTCAGTCACTCTTGGTATTTCCAAGAGAACCCAGGGTTCCTGTTCTGACCTAGGAGGGAATTACAATTCTTTCAACAGTACCTGCATCTCCAGCAATGATATGATAGTACAGGAAACTTTCCTCAAATGGGAACTGTGGCCCTTCTGAATATGGCCCTAGCCAGAGATACCTTTTGAGTCTCCTCAGGATGGAAAGAGCCATGACAACTCCCAATCCCCCTCTGAAAGCTTTCTGTCCAGGCTCCTGGTGAGATGTTATTGCTAACTATGTTTGTTTATAGGAGAACTGAATCTACTCCTAAATCCCATTGCCTCTCTTCTCCAAGGTACAGTACTTTGCTGGGTCAGAAGTTGAGAGGGCTTCAGCTCCAATACTTTGTCATAGACACTGGATAGACATATACAAATTATGGGGGGATTGAGGGATGAAAAATTACTTAATGAGTGCAACATACATTATTTAGGTGATGGTTACACTAAAAGCCCACACTTCACACTACACAATATATCCATGTAACAAAACTCTACTTGTAGCCCTTAAATGTATACAATTAACAAAAAGAAATATTCAAATTACCCAGACTCCAGGGACAGGGGACAGTGACCTGCCACACCCTAGGAGAAGTACCTCTCTTATGCATAGTACTCGTAACATTGTACTGCATCATCTTGACACACACACATCCCATTTGACTGTAGCTGTGTGACAGCTGGTATGTATGCTGTTCACCTTTGATTTTTCCAGTCCTGGTCACAGTGCCTGGACCAGAGTAGGTGCTCAGAAAGTACTTAATTAATAGAAATGAGAAGAAGCATAACCACAGGAATATCTGAATTTTGCAATCCCTGCTTTCCTGTGTGGAGAATCAGGCAGAGGAAAATAAAAGTACAAAATACTTGGTTCAGGCAGCAGACTCAAACCTAACTGGTTTCTTGTCCTGGATGAGAAAATGTAACAAATGTTTACGTGAGTCAGACGTTTGTTTTCTGATCCTATTTTTGTTTTGTTTTACCACAGATCATTGAAAGTCAAGGTGACTGGCCTCTCTGCACATGGGCTTCAAGGCCTCTCTGAATCCCCAGACAGCTCTAGCACCCCAGGTAGACCCCAACATCCCATGATATTCTGGGTCAACATCCTATGATATTCTACTTTGCATACTCATCCACCCTTTCCACCTACCAAGGTTCGGTTTCCACCAAAACACAATTGCAAAACTTGAGAATGTTGTGGGTTCAGACAGTCTGCAACTGAGGAAGGATTTTGTTTATTATATCCTCATTCCTGCCACAGTCAGCCAGTAAGACTTCCAATTATCATCCAATACACTGATAATAAGTCAGCAGATCGACAGTGGGTTCCAGAGAAATGCCTGCAGTTGGGTCCACACTGGCTGTAACTTCTGCGTAACTTAATTCTAAACCTGATTTAAGCTACATTTCCTTTTAAATATGAACAAAAGAAGATTCAGACACTCATACTGTCAATGAGAGTAAAATTGGTAGAGTAATTTTGGAGAACAATTGTACCACAGCTGTTAGAATTTCAAATGATCTTATTATATAACCTAGTAATTATATTTCTCCCCTGGAAAACATGCAAGTGAATAAGATCATAATAAAGGTAAGAAAGCATGCAGAAGGTGGGTTACTGTGATGTTTATAATACTGAAAAATTGGAAACAAACTAAGTGCCCATCAACTGGGAATGGTAGAATAAATTTATATATTCGTACTTAGGAATATTTATCTCATGCAGCAGTTGAAATGTTGAAATGAAAGTAGCCACTATGTACTAAGATGGCTAGATTTCTAAGGCATATTAAGTTTTTTTTAAAAGTACAAATAATACATCCTACTGTAAGCCAATTTGCTTAAAACATTTAACACACACATGCACACACACAAAAAAAACCTTGAACACTTGCGAAGAACACAACACCAGACATGTAAATCAAAAGGACGATGTGCAGACAGATACACACTAATCTATCAACATGTTTAACTTGGGTTTGAGGGCAGAAGAAGAGCAAGAGGGGGAAGAATTGAAGGTATTGGGAGATTATAGTCTTGCTTTGTATAATGTTTTTTGTGAGGAGAAAATATTCATGTACACCTTGTATAATTAAAAGTTAAAAACTTTTAAAAGGAAAAAAAATAACCTCCTTCTACCTCTGCAAGAGAAGAAGGGCTATTAGATGGAGCTGCTGGGAAACAGCAACTCTTGGAATTTATGAGATGATCTGGGGCAGGACTGTATCTTTATATGGGCAGAGAGACATGGTTTGATTAACGCCATTGTGCATACTCCCATTGCAAAAATATCAGTCCTTCACTTCAAGAATTCTTCATTAGGAAGAGATGCCATGTACATCGTATGAAGTTAGACTAGATAACCTTTAGTTTTTCATTCTTAGAATATAGCGCAACCATCCAATACATAATAGCAATAGTCACAATCTAGCAAGCATTAGTATGTGCCCAGCACTGTAGTAAGTGCTTTATATGCAGTCTCTTGGTCAGTTGTCACAAGCCTGCAGGTGTGTGTAGTTAGCTCTATTCTACAAATGAGAAAAACAAGTTCAGAATAACTAGTGAGCTGAGCTATGAAGCCAAGCCTGTCCCATTTCAAAGTCCACTCTGTCGCTCACTATGCTACATTGTCTGAGAAACTAGGGGACTCTGCCCACTAGAGATGTTTTGAGGGTTTTGTGCTTAACAAAGAGATTGTTGGCCCTTTCTAAAATGCTTCCCAGAGTTCCAACTTCGCTCCGCTGCTTATTGGGTACCATGGGACAGTTTCTTCTTGTCTAATAAAATGAAGTTGCCTCTGTAGAATATTTTCCTGGATATGGCATTCTTCAAATTCTCTCCCAGGAGCTGTGTGATAACGAAATTTCTTTGTCATTTGAAAGAGGTTGGTGGAAAAGGAAAATGAGCCCCAGGTGCGGCAGATCTGAATGGTGTAGCAGAGGAAATGCTGTCCCATGAACACAAGCAGCTGGGTGTCTGGATGCATCATAAAATTTTATTGTGAAATGCACAGATGATAAGCCCAGCTGCAAAGCATCAGGAGTGTTGATCATAATCTCCTAAAGCATTCTGGGTGTGCTCCCCTTTGACACTATTTTTGTGAGATGAAGATGTCAAATAACCTCAAGGTACAGCCCTGCTGGGAAGCATGCCATGTGCTTCCCTCTCTGAAGGTCATCGTACCATTTGTCATGATGGACTAGACCCACAGTGGGAAGAAGGAATAAACAGTAAGTATTAACATGAGAAGGTGCCATGACCTGGAGTTTAGTGTATCTTTGCTGGTCACATTCAGCAGTAATCAACCCACCAGGAGGCTATTCTACTGACCACACTTTGCCATTGAATGGGATCATCAAACTCTATGACTACGTGTGTGTGTGTGTGTGTGTGTGTGTGTGTTTATGTTTCAGAGACTGAGACAACCTCCAGGTTAAAGATAGTTTTACTCTCTCCTCTCTCTCTCTGTCTACACCCACCCCACACAACTGGGCTCTTATAAGAAGTTCTATCCTTGGTAACAATTCCTCTTTTTTGGTAAAGCTTTGCCTTTTCCCCTAAAGACCATGACATTCTTAATCAAGGTTCCTCTTCTGAAATACACAACACAGAGCAGAAACAGTAGCTTTGAGTGACTACTTTCTCTCTTTCAAGAAAAGTACCTAATTAGAACTATTAGCAGTATTTAGTACTATTCTCCACGCATAGGAAAGAAATTGCACCATTGCATACAATGTATGCCCTACACATCAGGGCTTAGTTGTCTCACTGAACCCTAATTGAGAAAGGCTAATGAAGGCCTCAAGATTTGTACAGCTGTAGAATTAGGTCATGAAATCTCACAACAGAAAAGCCTCTGACTACTTTTCCAGTTCAACACCACCTTCTTTGCCATGAATTCCCAGCATTACCCTGAAAAATAAGCAACTAACTTCTACCTGAACAACTTAGCCATCAAAGACAGCCAACACCATTAAGGAGAGCCCTGGCCACTAGAAGTTTTTCCTCTGAATGTGGTAGAGAGAGGCCAGATGGTGAGAGTCCTTAGAGACTGGGTCAAGACATCTGGACTGCATCTTGTAGGTAGTAGGAACCCATCAGTCCCCCAGTTCTCTGCAAGGCCATCACAGACCCACGCAAGTTCTCTGATTCTGCCTGATATTATTTCAGGAAGAAGCAACCACAGACCTGCTGAGAAGCTTAGAAAGCCAATGCAGTGCCAGCAGGTAGACACTATCAACAGATAATGCCATTCATCTCACACAGATCTACTTGGCAGGATAGACAGTGCCTTGAGGAATGTTATCACTGCCTGCAACCTACCAAGATTTCCTGGTACCTCCTTGGATATCTTGAAAATACCCCATCATAGTGTCTTATCTTGTTTTCTCACATCAAGCCTGAGCTGAGGTTTCAGGTGCCATGTTGCAGCTAGAAGGGAGATTTATGGTCTTGTTATCAGCTTCAGACAGCAAGAGGCTGTGGTCACATGGGGGAGGAAACAATAGCCCAGCAGGGAAGGTCACAAGCAGGGCCGCCGGTCAGCACCTGGAATCACCTGTGCCTACACAGTCCCTGCTGCGGGGTGGACTGGACTGTGTGTTGGAAATAGAATTGTCCTGCTGGTCCTGGGAAAACAGCCCCAACCACTCAAGTGCTACGAGTACAATCACTTACCAGCTCAGGGGGTTGTCACTTGTGGCTAAATCCACTGTCACATATTTCAAAGGTGTTAAATCACTCCAGTAACGTATAAAATGGGAAACCTGTCAAAGCTGTCTGGCACTAAGGAGGTCATAATAAATGGAGAGGGAATAATAGGACCCCTTTGGGGCTTACTCATGCCTATGTTCAAACCATAGAAGGGACATCTTGTTGACTTGTCCAACCATATGACAGACCGTATGCCACCCACCCTCCAAGGACAAAAATAAGATTGTACAAGACAACTTCTATTTGTCAGACATGGGGAGGAGGGAGTAAAAATATGTATTATTTTAGCAACCACAAATTTTCTCCATCTCAGTCAACCACTGACCATTGTGTGACCTCCTCCATCTTATTTCTAATAAATACTCTGCAACTAAATATAGTATATCTATCTTTCCTATAGGTGTTTTAGAGTACATATTCTCCTTGTGTCGTTATCTGCCTTGTATAATAAGCTCCTAAAAGTCAGCCCCCGTGTATGACATTTAATTAGTATCATACAAAATATAGTACCAAGAACAAAACGCATAATGCCCTCGCTTCTCCATCCCTAACTCTGTCCTTATGTTGCTGTAGTATGAACACACAGACCCTGCCACCTTCCCCATTGATGCTATGAGTAGGAAACACTAGGAGAGAGTCTCTCCTATTCTTCTCTCTCACCCATAGCTCTCTCCCAGCCTTCTGGCATAGACAAAAACGGTGAGAGCACACTTCAGTTGACTTTAAAGAAATCCCAACCCTAGGCAACAGGGAAAACTGTCTATTTATTATTGCCCTCTGATCAGGATGCCAGCAGAGCGGTTAGATTTGCCAAAATACTTTTTTTTTTCCATTAGGCTCTAGGGTAAAGTCACCACTTATTCCCCCTGGTTTGCCACACAGTTATCCCGGTCTGCTGAGTCAGGACCCGGGCTGAACTTGAGCTGGCAACCCTGAAGGAAATGGCTCCAGTATGCCCAGGAGCAGCTGTCTATTTCAGAGCCCTGCTCAAAGCACAGGCTCTCGAGAGACTCTTCTCTGGTTTATCCTGAGTAATTGAGCGGGGACTGGACTCCAACCAACAAATATTTAGCGAGTGCCTATTACACGGAGAGCATGACGTGAAGGAGCCATGTCAGTGTGTTTAATTCAGTGAAGATTTACTGTGGAGCTTTTATTAGTGAGAGGTGAAGTATAATGGCTCAAGAATGAGCTCTGAGCCTTTCTGCCTCGTTCACATCCTGGGTCAACACCCCTTTGGATGTTACAAAGTTAAGTGGGTTAATACATCCAAGATGGTTAAAAACTGTGCCCGACCCAAAGTAAACACTCAATACATATTGGTCAGTATTGTGATTACACAGTGGGTTCTTGGCTAGGCCCTGGGGATGCAATGGTCAATAAGTTATCCTCCAGCCCACTAGGAAAATGCAATCTATGGAAGAGAAGACTGAAGCAGAGCATTTCAACACAGCAGTATTTCTCAATCAGTCTGCCATGACACACTGATATATGTCTTGCACTTCAAAGGCACACTGTCCCATTGTGAACAATGGACAGTAGGAATGTTTGCTACACTGAACATAAGTACTCCAACAGCTATGTTCATCAGCTAAATCATTGAGCTGAATAGAGAGACAGTATTGTATAAAGAAGGAAGAGTATCAAGTTTGCACCAAAGAAAAATCACATATTACTAGAAAATGTCATATAAGAAAACGTTACTAGGCCACAAATAATTCTGTTTAAACAGCAAGAATACTCAAGGGTACTTTTTGTCTGTTATTGACAGAACACCCAACTATAAGGGATAAAATATAAGAACATTTATTATCTTCCATAGCAAAATGTCTTGAGGAAGGCAATTCCAATATTGGTTCAGCAGCTCAATTATGTCCTTAAATGCCTGGTTCATTCCATCTTTTCCATTTTTAACCCTAAGCACATTGACTTAGTCCTTAAGCATCTATCTTCATGGATGTAGAATGGCTGCCATAGTCCCAGGTAAACATGGTAACGTTTAGCAAAGAATGTGCCATGAGTCTCTTTTTCAGAGTCACATTTCCCTAAAGTATCATTTGCCAATATTGAGCCATATGGCCACATCCTAGTTTCAAGGCAGCCTGGCAAAACAAGTGTCTGGCATTTTTAGGAGATGGGAGATGAGTTGCACCAGGAAAGTGTATAACCAAGAATGTCTGCATATTGAGTAAGTAAAGTATCCAGAAATTGTGGATGCTTATTCAAACACTGTTTTTGTTGTACTATAGTAGTAATTGTAGAGTAATTATTACTAGCTCATCAAATATGGTTTTAAAACATGCAGTCCCCTCAAGTGCACAGCCAAATATTCCAGTATTCCAAAGTGTACCACATACACAGAAAGACTGAGCACTAGCTCGACACTGTAGTAAATGTTACTCATGCAAACAAAATGCTGTCAAGGCAACTGAAGAATCAGCTAGGAGATCATCTATATTCATATACTCATTTATTTAATAATTAATTTTTGAATATCTGCTGTATATATTACGTCATTTTACATTAGTGAATAAGACAAGGTCCCTGCCCTTATAGAATTTAAATGTTGTGGGTGTGACCACATGGCTTTCAGTTCCCAAGACCCAATGAGTTTTATTCATCCTATGCTCTGTGTCGCTTCTGCCAGTACCTGTGTTGTTAGACTCTGCGACTTGGCAATTATCTCTACTGTATGTAAATATTCTTATACTATACTTATAAAAGTGGATCTTGTTTCCATAAGGTCTGAAAACTTTGGAGAATTTAAAAAAACACGACTTTCAATTATTTCATGCACTCTTAAAATGGTGAATAATGTACAGGTCATTCAGCTTACTTACAGTGGCAATGTGTCAGGGTAGAAAAAGTAGACTGGTGCACTCATTCCAGTTTTGTTACTCACTAGCCACATAGTCTTGGACAAGTCACTTTCTGAGCCTCAGTTTTGTCATCTAAAAATGGTCATGACAGCAAAATAAATATCAGCAGAATAAACAAACAATCCACAGAATGGGAAAAATATTTGAAAACTATGCATCTGACAAAGGACTAGCATACGGAATCTATAAGGAACTCAAACAATTCACCAATAAAAAACAAATAATCCCACTAAAAAGTTGGCAAAAACGTGAATAGACATTTCTCAAAAGAAGATATACAAGTGACCAAAAACATATGAAAAAATGCTCACATCACTAATCATCAGGGAAATGCAAATTAAAACCACAATGAGAAACCACATTACTCCTAATGACCAATGGTCATTAGTAAAAAGTCAAAAAACAATAGATGTTGGCATGGATATGGGGAAAAGGGAAAGTTTATACACTGCTGGTGGGAATGTGAATTACTACACTCTATGGAAAACAGTATGAAAATTCCTTAAAGAACTGAAAAGCAGATCTACCATTTGATCCAGCAATCCCACTACTGTGTATCTACCCAAAGGAAAAGAAGTGATTTTACAAAAAAGACACATGCACACGCATGTTTATAGCAGCACAATTCACAATTGCAAAGGTGTGGAACCAACCTAAGTGCCTATCTACTAATGAGTGGATAAAGAAAATGTGGTATATATACATCATGGAATACTACTCAGCCATTAAAAGGAACGAAATATCTTTTGCAGCAACTTGGATGGAGCTGGAGACCATTATTCTAAGTGAAGTAATCCAGGAGTGGAAAACCAAAAACCTTTTGCTCTCACTTATAAGTGGGATCTAAGCTATGAATACACAAAGGCATACAGTGATATGATGAACTTTAGAGAATCAGAAGTAGAAAGATTGGTTGGGGCTAGGAATAAAAAAACTATACATTAGGTACGATGAACACTAAGGTGAATGGTGCACCAAAATCTCAGAATTCACCACTATATAATTCATCCCTGTAACCAAAATCCACTTGTACCCCCAAAAACTATTAAAATAAAGCATTTTTGGAAGAATTCAAAAATAAAAAAATAAAAATGGGCATGATAGTAGTGCCTACATTGCTATCTAACACTGTGATAACTATGCTAAATCTTGTTACAAAGCTTAGACAAAAGTTGTGTACAATAGCTGGCCTGCTGTAGACACTCGGTAAATGAGAAGCTAGTAGTAGTCGTCACTGTTCTTTAACCTAGTCTCATTTGCCATTTGTCAAATAAAGCGAACCTTCAGCAGCAGGTGGCCAGGGAAGCCAATTAATGCCTGCAGATGGCACGATGATCTGCTAATTGCTTAAGGCTTCCAAAGTCTAAATTGGTGTGGTAGCTCAGCTGCCAAGGACATCGAGTCTTCCCCTCTCCCTCCCCCTCCCTATGCCCTGCTCCTGAGAATTCCGATGAAAACTCTGGCTCTCTGGAGACAGGTCAGCAATTTGCACTGTTAAAAATAAGCTATTTGGACCCTGACCTGACATATATGTGGAAACAGATGGCATCCAGTGCCATCTTGAATTTCTTTATGTCCACTGCCATTAAAAAAAATAATAAAATTTTTAAAAACTTTTGGGTATGTTGGCATTTTTCTCTTGATTCGGATCTTCAACTATCACCCAAATTCCCTGACCAAGCATAAGGTGAACAAAGGTCCTGAGAAGATGCAAGGATCCTCAAGAAAATGCCAAGCTTAATTATTTATTCAAATTGCAGAGCATGGTGTGTACTTGCTGCTGTTAATAAATTGCTTTTTAAACTGAACATTTCCAAATATATAAATATACACTTTTTTTAACCTAATAAATAATAAACTCGGTCTCCCAGCAACTCAAGAAACCATCTGCTTTTTGAGCTCTGTCTTCACAGATGTCCTTCCTGAGTTTTAAACCACGACCTCGGCCTGGGCTTCCTGCTAGGAAGGATGGGTAGTTTGCCACTTGTCAGGGAAGAGCCTCCACACATATTTTTTTATTGCCAGTCTAAAAACGTGGCACGTTACCTGTACATCAAAGCATCCATATGTCTCTGGCATATTCTCTCCTATGTGCTTACTATGGGGGGTTGATATAATTGAAAGTAGTGGAGAAATGGACAACGGAGGGAGGGGAAACAGATGGAGAGAAACAGTTCTCCTTCACAGGCTAAAAGGGCATGTGTCTGCGGTGCTGTGTCTTCTGAACTGAGAAAAGTAAGAGAAAGAATTTGGGGAAAGGCCAAACAAAGTGCAGCCCAGTGTGGTCCATTGTCATTCTAGCTGTTGTCATTCAAGGCCAGCATTGATAGGAAGAAGGGTCTTCAAAATTGATGATTTCATGTCAAACTTCAAAAACAAACTGCAGCTTTGCTGCTTTTGTTCTAGTCAGCTCAGACTGCCATAGAAAAATACCACAGATTGCATGGCTTAAGAAACAGAAATGTATTTCTCACAGTCCTGAAGGCTGGGGCATCCAAGATCCAGGTGCCAGCTGATTCAGTTCCTGGTGATGGCCCACTTCCTGGCTTGCAGTGTACTCACATGGCAGGGAGAGAGATGGGTAGAGACAGGGAGAGCACAGCTCTTCAGTATCTCTTTTTATAAGGACATTACTCCTATCAGATTGGGCCCTTATGACCTCTCTCAGCCTTAATTACTTTCTTAAAGACTCTTTGTCCCAATATAGTCACAATAGGGTTTAAAGCTTCAACCAGGAGTTCAGGGGAGAAACAACTCAATCCACAGCACTGGTAAAGAGCTCACTATATCTGAAGCCCCTTTCCATGCCCTGGGTAGAGTCATCCTTAGCATGTTTTGCATACCACAAGACATAGTGACCTGGGGTCTGTGGCTCACTAGAAGTCCTGAACTCAAGTTTTCACCTCCTCTGTGGTCACAGGCTTTGTAAGAGTTATTTATCAATATTTAGATTTATTATTTAAAAGGAATTGTCACTTTATCAACTAATTTCTCTGATAACATATGTTTCACAAATTAAGAGAGGTAGGAATATTTGAGTGGGAAGAGTTTGAGATATCTGCCCATCAGAGAATTATTAAAAATGAACATAAGGAGGAATTAAAATAGTAATGCAGGACAAAGATGAACTTTGAGTTGTATACTACTTTTTGGGAATCCCTCCATTACTAAAACAAACCCAACCTGCTCTTCATCAGTGATTTTATTCTTAGAGTTATTTTGTACAGCTCAATTTTTGTTTTTTCATTTAAAGAAAACTAGTGCTCCAAAGCCAAGGAGACGAAAAGGCTAGGGTTACATCTGCCTCTCAAAGTCCACATATATCCTATTCAATTCAGCCAATGTTTTCTAAGCAGCTACAACAGGCCAAAGATCATTCTAGGTACTGACAAAGCCGAGGCTTAGGGAGTTGATCATTTGCCACACTAAAAGGTCTTTCCTTCTCTCTACCCCAAACCCTGTGAGTCTTGAGGTTGTGCTTGGAAGCCGCACAGAACCAGACTAGTGCATCGAAATGACCATTACCCATCCTAAAACTGTGCAACTGCCTTGTATCCAGCACCATGGCATTCTCCACCGCCAGCCCATCAATGCCACACAGAATACTTTGGGGTTTATTTATTAGCTAGGGCAGTTTTTCACTGAGCTATCTACACTCAAGATTGTTGACCATGGAACCATACTTACAAGCCGGTTATCTGGAGCAGGAATAAGGCAAAGCTTACATGCCAGTAGAGGAGTCAATCAGGGAAATGATAGCAATGATGTCTCTAAAGAGCCCACCAGGTTCTCCACAATTCCTAGGTCACTCACTTCATTTTCCTTCTCTTTCTCTCCCTGCTTCCTCATCCCCTATATTCTCTTTTGCTTCTCACTTAACTATGCCTTAGAGGATTTGTGTGTCCCTCTCAGAGATTCAAAAAGCACACCAATGAGAAGTTCTTCAATAAAGAAACTTATCTATTCCACTATTTCCAAATGCATTTCTCTCCTGAGGCCATGCGTAGCCCTATGGGTAGTTTCCAAAGGTTGCTTACTTGTTTCCAAGAATTCAAGACACGTCACTAAACTGGCCTAATTATAGCTCTAAAGAACACAGTGTTTGCCTTCAATTCCCTCTTATCTCTTCCTGGGTACTGCTCCTCACTTTTGGCATCCACCATGCATCAACTCTACCCACATTCTACCCCTGGCTACCTTAGACTCTGGATAAAGAGGACCACCAGGTCCTGTGCTTTCTACCCAAAACCTGATGCTGTAGGACAGAATTTCCAACTGTGAGCTCTAAGGATTACTTATCTTCAAAAAATTATTAAGGAAAAAAGAGAGTTCATAGTTAAATAAGTTTGCATATTAGATCCTCTTCCTAGAGAATTTACTCATCACATCCCTTTATTAAAGGCTCTGAGAAGTCCTGTATTAGAAAAACTTATTAAACCTTAATTTCCTAAATGCATTTGACCACAGCCCTCTTTTTTAATAATACCTAATCATGGCAAAAAAAAAAAAAAAAAACAAACAAAAAAAAAAAAACTACTACTCTGCAGAATACATTTTGAGAAACTGCTGCAGAAGAGTTTTCTTTTCTGATCTTCTCCCCCATCAAATTTCCCTTATTGTATGTTTCATTCTGTCAGGATAAAGTTAGACAATTGAACTAATCATGACATGCTGAGCTAATAATAATAGCACACATCGATTGTCTGTTTGGTACTAGTTTCTGCTCTCAAAAATATGATGGAATAAAAGGCAGCAACGTCTTCATTTTACAGATGAAGAAACTGAGACTTAAAGAAGGTAAGGAACTGCCTTGAGTCTTACCCAAGCAGTAGGCATTCCGTTGGGATACAAGACCCCGATCTTCCAATGACTGTTTTAATACTAGCCATTCTGTAAATAAGGGGTTAATATACTCCCCTCCCCAGAGCTGTTTACATTTTAAAGTCAAAGAGAAAAAAATACTTTAATACCAGAAGAATGAAATGAATCCCCACTAATGGGAATCAGGGAAGACTTTCAAAAAGCCAGGGAGAGAGAATTTGGGGAAGTCAGTCTTCCTTTATGTCTTTCAGATCATAGTCCCCTCTCCTCATGAGTGCAAGGAAAGCTTTGCCTGCTTGGGCAAGGGAACTTCCCATCCTCCTCCAAGCCAAGGTTGTAAGGATATGCAAATAGCCACATATCTATATGTAGGCACAGCTATGGAATGGAGCTACATTAAAAATAACTTTGGATATGCTGATTTGTGGAGCCCACATGCATTGCCATCTATTAATAGCTCAGTTTGTGGTTTTATTTCAGTAGGTTTAAACGGAAACCTACTGTCCACCATAAATAAAATTTTTCTAATAAAAAACGTAGGTCTGTGTAATGGTGGCTGTATAATGCCCAACAGAAGACGCCATTGGAATATGGTGCTCTCAAAACCAAGTGATTTACTGTACAAGATATTTTCCAAAAATAATAATCCTGAGAAATCAGTACCCATTTTAGGTATATATTTGCTCCCAAATGGATGGCAAATTCACCCACGTCCCAAAATCAGAATTTGGGGTGAACTTCAGTTGAAGAGATTTTTCTGGGCAGCATCCCTTCTAATGTATTGTCTGTAATGATAACTTAGTCTGCAGTGAAGCAGCAATGGAATCTCATTAGGCTCCAATCTTGTTCTGTTTGTACTTCTCCATCACCTTTATTTGTTTAAGAGGCCTGACAAGGCAAACGCTCCTGATGTGATGTTTACATTGCAGCTTTCACTGGAGCTTATTAAACTCATCGTTACTTCATATAAGCTGCAGATAGGTGGCTAGGGCCAGTTAGTGTTGACAGTAACTAACAGACACCCTGCCACAAGGTAACATGTTTATATACTCCATTGGATGCCTGGTGGATTTTGTCCCTGTAAAACTATCACAGATAATGAAACTACTATCAGATAAGTGACTATAATAAATGACCACAATTAGGTCTCTGGCTGATGAGAACAGTTGGTGGTCTCTCCAGACTGACTTGGACAAATCCCAGGCTAAGTTCACATGAAAAAAAAAGAAATCAAAAATCAAATTTAAATGAGATTGATTCAGTAGAACATTATTTGATTTCAAAAGGAGCAAGAGTTAAAAGAAATTGAGTTTTCATCTTCCTTTCCAACTTTTTTCTTTACTCTTCTTATCTTAAAAGTAAATGAATAAACAAATAAAATTCTAAAATCAGATTCTTATAAAATTCAAAAGCACACAGTATGCCTCCTCCATAAATGTGCCCATGAAATCTAGAGTTGCAGAAAACACCTCAGCACATCTAAGGTTGGGGAAGCTTCTTTAAAAGGAAAGGCTTGTGTTGGGCTGTTACTGCACCCAGAAGAAAAACAGGAGAGACTAAATCACTGAGGGGTCTTGGTGTGGACTTTAATATGGCTGGACAGTCTAGGATCCATTTGGCAGCTTGCAAAGCAGGACTGTAATCACTTCTTTAAAGGGTTTTTGTTTACACCAAGCAGGCTCTCATTACATGATGGTGAAATAATAGCACAGAATTTAAGTGCTCTGATGAAAAGGTCTTTAAAAGACATTTATTTTTTTGTACGGAATAGTCATTTCCAGGATGACTTGTAGATTTACAGTAAGTTTTTTATATATGTGTATAACTTAAGAATGTGCTGAAAGAAGGCTTGTAGGCCCCTTTTAGAGACCTTAAAAGATGATACTAGCCATGTGAAAAATGACTGGCAGGCAAACATGCCTTGCAAAGCACTGTGAAATTATTTGTCATCAGTGACAACTATTTTGTTTATGTCATGTCACACTTGCCTGCCCTAGATACCTCCCCACTGCTCTTGCTTACCATTCTCTCCTCATTTCCCTCCCCCTCCCCATCCCAATGCTCCTACCATCCTCTCAGCCTCTTTTGAATCACAGCTACAGTTACAAAATTTGGCTAGAGGGAAAGTGCTTTTATGTAAAGGTATGTTTACTCTGGGGGTTTCCATTTTCATTTGATTTAATATTTCCTAATAATAGTTTTAGGGGAAATTACCCTGGATGGTGGATTGATCCCCCCTAGAAATAAACACTTTGGGAGTCAGGGGTGGGGCAGGGAGGGGGTGATTGATGGGGTTTTTGTATATCCCTGTTGCCCGAAGACCTCATAAACTCAGGAAAGCTGCCCAGGCATCAGTCTGTTTACCTTTTCACGACTTTAAAGGTGATTTATTTGACCTTTGAAAACTGGGATCATACTTCTTGCTGAAAACAGTGCACATTTCAACATCAATGGTGACTGTCAAGATGGTGAAGTTTCCAGTTTGAGGTCTTTTATGACTTTCTTTCCCCTGTTCTAATCAGAATTGGGAGTGTCTTCTGGATTCTTAGTACAAACATATTTGAGGGACATTGTCTAAATACAATGAGATAAGTGTGTGTTTATGTGCCATCTGTACGTATAGTTTCCATAACGATTTTTAAAACTATTTATAAATGCCTTGGATATTGGGTCAAGAAGAAGTAGCACAAGTAGAGAAATAGCTTGAGATTTGAGCTAGGATCTGAGTCTCTCTCTTACCATCTGGTTCACCCTAATTATATAATTTAGTATCTTACAAGTGAGAACTCTGGAGCCACACCACCTGCATTGGATTCCCAGCTCTGCCCTTTACTTACCGTATAATCTTGGGCACGACACTTACCCTCTCTGTGCCTTCATGTCCTTATCTATAAAATTGAATCAAAATAGTACCTATACCTCACAAGTTTGATGTGAAGATTAAATGGGTTGAAATGTAGATTGTTTCAACTAATGCTTGACATTTAGAAACAATAAAAGTTATTACATAAAGGGGATAAAAGAATCATACATACAACAAATAGGTAATGTCAGAACTAACATAAGACAATGCATATTAACCACTTTGTACAAGGCAACCTGCTATTCAAATGCTACTAAACCCCTAAACTAAAGACAGCTCCTCAAAATCTCCATGTATCCCACTAGTACTGGATGCTGTGACTAGATAGGATTTCACAACTTTTTTATCCGAACTGTGAAGCAATATGGCAGGTCTTCCTATCTTCACTTAACATATGAAGACACTAAAGGTCAAAAATAAAACAAAGTTACTTATTCAGTGTCACATAGCTCCTCAGAATATAGTATTAAGAACATAGTGCCCCAGTATACAGTATTAGGAACATTCTAATTAAAGTTCTATAGCATAATATTATTTATTTGTTGATGAGTACGGGATAAAGTAATAGCTAGTTGTTCTTCAGTTTTGTAACTAAACGTTGCTTCCCTGCAGGAACAAGTTTTCCCTTCAGAGAGATTCAACCAGCAGAGGAAATGGTTCCCAGAACAGAGAGCATGTCATTAGCCAAGGTCAGTGCTTCCCTGAGATTTAACAATCAAGAGAGGAAACGAGGAAAAGCATTCAACTGCACAAACTGAATTAAGAGAATTGCTTTACCAACTGGTTTTACTTAGGGACATCAGAAAGGATATTTGGTATCAATAAGATTTCTATTTTAAAACGTTTTACATCTTTTTAGAACTCCATCCATCAAGAGAAGAATGGACAACTGCAAAGCAAATCCATTCTGTTAAAATAAAAGTGGCTTTATTTCCACTGATGAGTTTGCAAGCTTTCCCAACAACTGGTCAGAAGGAGAGGGTGGGGATAGGTGAGTGTCTGGGGGACACTGACATTGGGATCACCACACATTTTGCAAGCCCAGTTAGGAGCTTGTGGTATGACGATTCTCTGGAAAACTCCTGGGAGTCTCACAGGTGCTAGGTGGGGACTCAGGATTCAATGAATTGGTAGGATCAAGAAAGCCACATTTAAAGGGCAGAGGGAGGAAGCCTTCTAGGGAATCAGAAGACAAGTCCCTGGGAGAAGTGAAACCATGCTTTCCCAGTCACTGGGATAGGTAGTAGCAATGAGTGGCTGTTCCCTAGAAACCAGTTAGTGGTCATCCTTTCTGGGAATCTACCTACCTGCCTCCAATTCCCCTAGAGCCTTGTTGTTAGAAACTGCTTACAGTCTACACCCTTCCTATGGACACAATATCCCAGCGTCTCCTGCACCTCTCAGAGGTATCAACATTCACAGGTACTGCAACAAGGTGCCCATCCTTGACCCTGCACATGCCTAGCTCAAAACCCCGTGAACTGAGAAGGACTCTGGGGTTGCCCACCAGCCTCTATGATGACAGCACATAATTTATTAGCCCCTGCATTTCTCTTCAGGACGTGACAATTGCATATGTTCTAAGGGGACAGCTGAAGGCCCATTAATCTTCACCCTGCTGGGGAAGAGACTGATGGTAATTTAATTTAACTGGATGGGTAAGGTAGATATAAGAGACCACAAGGTAAAAATGACAAGATTATTAACTGCACCCAGGGCCGTCTGTTTACCAAGCTGCCTCAGTAAATGGAAGCGGGTTGGTTAAACGTGAACCAAGGTTCAAGCAAGGTTTACAGAGGGGAGTTTCTGGCAGATGTGGGTAATGGCAGGCCTCCACATTTCCAGGGAGAAAGCAAAGGACTTTTGTGGTTAGAAGAGGAACTTGGGCTTCAACAAGCTTAGCAAGCAGGCTAAAGTTTAAAAGGTCAGGGCAAATTCAGAAATACTTCTCTCCTACACCCACAAAAAGGAAACGGTTGAACTTAATCACCAAGGTCCCCCTTTGAGTCCTCCCTTGACAGACCTCCCATTCCAACTAACTCAATTTTTCCTCCTGTCCAAGTTGTTTTTAAAGGTTGAGCTACAGCGCTTTGCCTGAGGGGAGGCGAGTCTTCTGCCACTACACTCACCAGCCTGCAGAAGGACTTGAGCAGGCTATCTATCTCTGGGGAACTTTCTATTCAGAAGCCCACACCCAGCAGAGAAAGCATCAAGTAAATGCCTGCGAATTCACCATTCCTCATTGTCAACATCCACCATACACAGACCGTTGCCAGTGAGGAAAACCACTTTCCCAATTCCTGATCTGGTTCAGGATTTGTGCACAGAAATGTGATGACCAGCTTCCAGCTCTTTCCAATGTCCCAGTGTTGTGCCTAAAATGACCCTGGTCCCAGCCCTGTTGAGGCCCTGCCCTTTGCCCCACTTCCATGCCCAAATTCACCATGCCAAACTACAGATCAGCAGGATGACATAGGTTGTCCCATAAGGGACAGTGTTTACATTAAAACACTAACAGGAATAAGTGTTTAACACCTTAGGATTTACAAAGCACTCATCTAAAATGATTCTTATTTAGCCCTGTATCTGGGCAAAGTTATTAATTTCTCCAGTTCACAGGTGAGAAAACTGAGACTCAGAGGGTTTAGGTGTACTAAGGCAGCAGGAAGCACAACAGATATTAGAATCCCTCTGTAAGTACTTATTTTACTTTTTTGTGGACAGAGTGAGAGAGAGATTTGTATATGTGTATATCTCTCTGTGGCAAACACTATTACTTGCCTCTTCAAAAGTCATTAGCCTCCTTAGTCACAGAACTAGAATTTTATTTAGTATGGCCAGAGATTCATTGGTGTCTGGAAGTGGACCCAACTTCTGGTCTAAGAATGGGCATACGACCCATTTCTGATCTATGAGATGAGAGAGGAAGTCAGCTAGAGGGTTTCTGGAAAGATTTTCCTCTATGATAAGAGGGAAGCACCATGAGGGGAAACTTTCCTGCCACACATTGCTCATTGTCCCGTGCTTTCCATCATGGATTAATGAGGGTGTGATGACCAGAGCAGCAGCAACTTTTTTGCAATAAAGAGAAAGAAGGCCAAAAACATCCAAAAGATGACAAGCCAGAGCCCTGTGATCTTTAGCTGATAAGCTAGCATCAGCGACTGCATTCCACCACACTTCTAGTTGAAGCCATTTTTAGTTGGGCATTTTGTTTACTGGAGGTAAAAGCCCTCCAAGATAATATGCTTCCCCACCAGTTGATGAGAAACTCAAGGATAGAGACGATATTTTATTTATGTTTCAGACCCCTTGGGAATTTAGTCCAGAAGTAGTCACTAAATATATGTTTGCTAGAATAAGGGCAACAAGGAACTAAATAGTGTATTTCTAACAGATAGACCTTGTGATGAACTTCTCAGAACCAGTGAAGTAGAATTTTGGGTCTTTGCTGAGATTTCAGTTGGTTCTGTGTTAACATTATTATTACTGCTACCATTACTCTGCCTTCCTTCCTAGAACTATTCTCACTATTTCCATATATCCCAACAACTAAACACATGTTTTTTATAACATTGAAAAAGTAATATGCTTCTGCAATGAAGATTTTTTTCTCATTTAAAAATAGAATCACTTAAAGATGACATTCAAAATCAGTAAAAGAAAGATAAATTATTCAATAAGTGATGAAATAATCTAATAACTACCTGAAAAATCCAATATGATTCAGTACTACACAACAAAATAAATTCCAGATAAATGACAGTTCATTATATTATAAGGCAAACTATTACTGGATTCCATTTAAAAATCTGAAGAACCTATTAATAAATATTTATATAATGTCAGCTTTGGAAGCACTTTGTATAGCAGAAATCATAAAGAAAAAGTTGAAATATTGACTACATAAAAAGTTACATTTTCTGAATATTAAAAAACATCATAAACAAAATTTAAGGAGAAACAACACTGGAAAAAGTATTAGCATATGAAGAGTTAATGTCTTAATTTATATAGGAATCTTACAAGAAATCATAAAAGAAACAACACCCCAATCACAAATGTGCAGAAGACATTAGCTCAAAATTGATTCAAATAAAATAAAAATACCAATAATTAATACACATATGAAAATATAGAACCTCACTGGTAACAAAAGGCATTCGAATGAAAATGAGATCTCCTTCACCATTTTTGCCTATCATATTGGGAAAGATTTTTTCTCATTATTATATCAAGCATTTGGGAGAGGTTGGAAACATGTGCTATTCATAAGCTAATGCTAGAACCAGAAAACAGAAAATGAAAATTCACAGCAAACAAAATAGCAAAAAGAAAAGAAAACCTTTGGGCCATAATATTATTTTACAAATATATCCTAAGGTAATAATTTTAAGATGAATACAAAGATTTATCTATAAATATACTTACTGCAGCATTATGCTTAAGAAGTTTAAAAGTTTGTTAAACTTTTAAATGTTTGTTAAATGATAGCATAGCTGTTCAGTGTTGTTACAGGGCAAATATTGCTACAGGGAAAAGCTCCCCACCTCACTGGTAAGTGGAACAAGCAAAACGAGCAAGTCATGAAATAGTACAAACACCTTCACATGAAAATGGAAGTTGGTAATGAGGTAATGGAAGCACAGAATTTTTTTGGTGGGGTCTATCCTAAGGTTTCTAAAGTTTTCTGTGAATTAAACCTATTATGTTTATAATCAAAAATTGTTGTTTTTGATAGGTACTAAAGGCAGGGAAGGGTAAGGTAGATAGGAGGGGGGATAAAAAGAAGTATGGGTATGAACACACAGTTAGATAAAAGGTATAGGATCTATTGTTTGACAGCAGAGTAGAGTGACTACAGTGAACAACAATGCTTTGTATATTTCAAAATAGAACAGAGTACTTGAATTGTTCTCAACATATAGAAATGGTAAATGCTCAAATTGAAGGACACCTCAAAATACTCTGACTTCATCATTACACATTCTATGTATGTAACACAATATCACATATACCACATAAATATGTAAAATATTGTATATCGATAAAAATGGTTATTTTTATGTAAGAAAAATAATCACAACCTCTCTTATTTGAATATCGCTAGCCAAGAAATGTGCCGCTCCCAATAATATTTCAAGTCATAGCACATTAGTTCCTAGTCACTTTACAAAATTGATCTAACAAAGATAGAGTGCTAATAAAAAGAAGTCGTACTGTATTAATAATAAGCTTGTTTGAACAAATACCGTTAATAAAACTGACAAAATGTCCATCTCCACAATGGCTTACACGGACACTATTTTGTGTAACCCTACAAGAGCCCTCTAAGGGGGAAAATGAGCAAACTGAGGCTCAAGGTATCTAAGTGACTTGTCCAAGGGAAGAAATAATAACTGCCACGCCAGAGGACCAATGGCTTCACTGCACAGTTTGGCCTTCATGCAAGATTATAGATGAAGGAAGAATGGATCTGAGTGAATCCCATCAACTTTATGGTTTTCAAGTACTATGGCCCCGGGAACTGGAGGCCTGAGAGCCCATTCCAGTCTCTGCATAGCCCCCAGCTCCCGGCATTGCATATGCCCCTGAAGGGGCCTCCTGGATTCTCTTTCTGCCTCTGTTCCCCAGCTATAGGAAAATAGAGCTCAGACCTGCCCCTTCGTCTTCAAGAAGGGTGGGCCAGCTGAACAGCATCCATAGAGAGCCCAGAATGGGTCAGGGCTGAGCATGGTTAGACACAAAGCCTTCTGTATGAGTCAAGTCAAGCAGGAGGTCATAGCTCAGCCAGAACTGCCAAATTGATCTCAGTGTTTCATCACCTGAAGCCCTTCTCCTTAACATTATGCCAAGAACCAGCAATGGAACCTGAAAATACAACTTATTTTCAGAATCAAACTCAATAAAGTTTCTTCTCTGACTGATATCTTAGTACAGACTGATCTGTACAGGATATCAGAATCTATGCAGGATATAGTTTTTTTGAGTGTTAGCATCCTATCTTTGTTAGGTGCATGCATCAATTTTGTGAAGTAACTAGGAAGTAATGTGACAGGAAATATTACTGGGAGCAGAATGTTTCTTGGTTGTATTCAAATAAGAGAGGTTGTGATTATTTTTCTTACATAAAAGTAGCTATTTTTATTTTAATGATATTTTACATATTAATGGGGTACATGTGACATTTTGTTACATATGTAGAATGTGTAATGATCAAGTCAGTATTTGAGGCATCCATCACTTTGAATATCCTTCCTTTTGATAGAAAATAAAGCAAATTCATAATACAGATCATTTTCGTCCCATCTACTCATATGACATACAGACCCAGCCTAAGATGCAGGCCTTAATCAGATCTCCCAGGTGACTTAGAGCCATTCCACACTTTATCCACCTGGTCAGCAGTGCCTTGTATCCTCTGAGGCCCAGTGCCCATGTTGCCTCCCTGAAGCCACCATCATCCTTTCCGCTTCTCCACAAGCCAAGCAGATTTCACTGAGTTCTCACTAATGTCCCTGAGGGACACAATCACTACACAACCCCCACGTGTTGTGGCATTCACTGATTGCGCTATGATCAGCTGTCTGCTCATCTCTCTTCTCCACTGTGCTCTGAGCCCTTGGAAAGCAAAAAAACACATCTAATTCCCACAGCACCTGGCACAGAGGCTGGTACATGGTCATTGTGACGCTTTATTGAGGAAGTTAACCCCTTTGGTATGTTCAAGAATCCCTGCCAAAAAAAGCCAGAGGATAGGAACTCATAGCCAAATGACAGGGAAGAAATAAGAACTGCAGACATTCCTGCTGCAAAATAGACAACATAACTGTAAAGACTGAATGATGAATGAATGCATATGTACATATTCTCCCTGGTCTGAGAATGACCAAAAACACAAGGAAGGTATTCACCGGAGAAGTGACACAATTTGATCACAGAAACAAAGTGCCAAAACTGGGGGTGGGGAGCCTGGGTAGGATATCCAGAAAATTATCTTCAGTTGTGAAACAAATTATATCAGAGGAAGCTTGATTATTTTGATTATTGAAGTACCACATGAACCAACCCCAGAAGAGGCAGTGCCCGGTGGTGCCATGTCTTCATATTTTTGAGTGAGTTAAGTGGTGGCCATACAACAGCCAAATAATCAACCAGATACAGAAGAGAGTTGCAATGCTGTTATTAAAACCTCCATATTTCACAAATGGGGAGCTGAAACCCAGAGGAAAGAAGAGACATACTTCAAGAAATATTGTAAGTTATCTGGGTCTAGAACCCAAGTCTCCCAGCTCTCAACTCACTGGGAGAGGGAATTCCTTCCTCAAAGTGAAGCAAATGGCAAATTAGAAATTACAGAGAACTTGGTTGCAGGGAAACATACTTTTGGGATATAAGATGCTTTAAAGGCTTTTCTTCTTCTTCCTCTTCCAAGAAGAGCTGTTCATGTCAGTTTTTCTGCCCACCTACAAATACCTGGATTATCACAATTCAAGAATTAGTGAAGAAGATACCAAATTATACCCAAGGTGTTGTTAGAACAGTTGCTCTGCAATGGTGATTGACTCCATTATTGTTTGTATAACCTCATAGAAAAGACATACATGTCTTCATCTTAAAACCAAAGCTGGAGGACCCAGACCCAATACCAATTCCAACTTCACCATGAAGGATGGTGAGTTTGGGGAAGTTACTTTACTTCCCCCCACCAAGCCTAGTTTCCTTAACTTTAAAATGAAAATCTGCTTCATATAGACTATTTCTGAAGGTTAAATCAACCATTGTGCAGAGGCCTGGCACATGAAAGCTACTTGATTAAAAATTAGCTCACCCCTTTCATTTTCCTCCTCTGCAAATTATTCAGAATGTACAATCAAAGCATGAGGAAACTACCACCACCTGGTGTACGGGTCTCCAAACTGCATAAGCAGCAGCAAAGGTGAAAATACAACTTACACTGAGGAAACTGCAAAATGAAACTTCACAAATGACTGAATGCATCATACAAAAAATACATCAATTATTCTGGGATAGAGGCCATTGGCCATTCCAGGATGATGGGTAGAATTAACCTGGGCAAGCTTCCTGGAAGAGGTACACTTTATTTTAAAACGTAAATGGAGGAAAAAGGATGTGGACTGATTGGAAAGAAGGAAGAACAATTTTCTGCACAGTTGGAAAAAAATCTTGGAAGCAAAAGAGGAATGTCCTGGTGGCAAATAATGTCAACTGGAACATTTAGCCCAGCCATGCCTGTTAAGCCTTTAGGCTCTTTGATCACAGAAGAACAAGGAGGGAGAACTGGGTGTAAGTCACTCCCACTAGGAGGCTGCAACAGCCAGCTGGTAGTATTGGAAGCACAACAGCTCTAACTTGTGCATGTCAGCCTCTTGTTCAGGACTTGCTTTAATGGACAGAAGGTGTTGGAGGCAGGTAAGACCATTCTAACAAAGAGAGGTCTCTCCCTGTAGAGCCCCAGAAAGGGTGGAAATGTGTTTCTCCTCAGACATATGGGTAACGGGCAGAGCCCACTGAAGACAGCAGTCCTGTCTGACCCATCTTGGTGATCCTGACAATACCTAACTCAGAGCTCAGTACCTGGAAGAAGCTCCATACATGGCTAAGTTGATTTTCCCACCTGGTAGGGATCAGAGGTTGTATTATGCAGCAAAGTTTCTAACCCAGCTCTCTATTCTGCGTCCTTACTCTACATTCTGGGATGTGCCATGCCCTCTCTTTCTTCCAGATCTTTAAAGATGTTTCTCTTTGTGCCTGAAAAATATTCTAAAGGTCCCAGTTGAGACATGGCATCTTCCAAAAAGTCTTCTCTGACTTCCTGCAGCATTCAGTAATTCTCTTACAATCCTAGCATGTATTACCACGTCGTATTACAATTTGTTGTCCTCTTATCTGTATCTAGGTTTGATGCTAAGTTCCATGAAAGCAGAAACGATGATTCTCTTGTTGGTTGCTATTTCCCAAGAACCTAGCACAGTGCCTGGCACATTAGAGGTCCATAATGATTTAAGTTGAAAGTAGCAGGATGTCCAAAAAACCCTAGTCTGTGTAGCCTACATATGAAGGAACTCAGGAGGGAAGGTAGCTCCCCTAGAAGTGCCCACCTCAGCTTCCTGAAGCTTGCCTCTGATACTTCTTTGGTCTAGAGCAGTGCTGTCGTTGAGTCTAGCACCATCTTGGCAGGGCCGACTTTGGTCACAATATCCCCACCTGCTGTAGGGTTATGGGGGTCCAAGTTACCCGACACCTTACACCACAGTCTGAGCATGCTTCCATATGTTGAACAGCCTGGGTAACTGAACTGGGTATGGTGCCTCAAATACAAGGCTGACCAAGATAAATAAGGCCATGCACAATTGTTTACTAGGGAGTGCTCACCCTGATTCTCTAACTACAACAAAAAGAAGAGAAAACCACGAAAGAACGAGGTAGGAAGGATTAACCCTCACAGGACCCAGAGTCCAGAGCCCTAGACAGTCACAATGGGCACTTCCACATGTTCCAGGTGACATCAGGTTAAAAGAGGCATCCAGTCCACATGTTCCAGGTGACATCAAGTTAAAAGAGGCATCCAGGATAGCCCCAGAGTGGGAAAGAAGTCACCCGAGCAGCTTTTGGAGGAAAGGAAAGGATTAAAGCAGGGAGAGATGAGTACCCCACAGTGGAGGGCCTGGCAGCACCAGCCAACTATTTGTACATGGCCCCAGGCATTTCTAGCACCAGTGGCCTGCCAAAGTAACTACCTCCTCCCTCACAGCAGCTTCTTCTTCCTCCTCCTATCAGCAACATGAAGAAAAGAAGTCTATCTCTCCAAAGCTAGAGGATGCACAATGGTGCCTTCCAAAGGGGAGAGTCTATTCTGAGGTGCATGAAAGACATCACAGGCATGTGGCAACTCCCAGTAGCAGACTTCAAAATCAGCCTTGCTTCTGTAGTAATATTTTTCCCTCCTCCTTAAATTCAGCCCAGTTATTTAATAATATGAACTTACCCATCATGCGTTTCTCCACAGGACTTACCCTTCCCTGCAGCTAAGCATGACCTAAGTGGCCCATTTCTCCCAGGAAACCTCCAACACTGCTAGATCACTTGTATTTTGCAAGCACTGATGGTATTAGGCATCTCTGCTATTTACTACACCCAGGCATCTATACATGGTGGTGGAACTGTTGCAATAAGTGGATTTGGCAAGAGCTGGCTGCTATAACAGAGTTTGGTCCTTTTGAGTTCTTCACCCCTATACTCCCACCCCTTATAACAATCCCTCGATTCCAGATTTTGCCTTCAAAAGTGGACCATGGCCTTGGCTGGGTTCTGCCGCATAGACTTCTTATGACATAATTACTCTTGCCCTCTGACCATGAGTCTAGCCAAGCCTGACCCTCATTCTATTGATTCGCCCTGAGTCATTTGTCAACAGAGTGGCTGATTCCCCTCGTCTAGGTAAGCACAGGAGGCATTTCATCAAGACATTTGACACCTTCCTTTGAAAGGTGAACGACAGAACATATGAATACCTCTGATTAACATCTAAAGGCAGCCTGGCCCCCCTGAAATTGCCCCTCCATGGAGTAGCTCTCAAGTAAATCCACTGTAGGGACCTCTACCATTTCAACTCATTTATCAGCAATTCCATCTGCTTCAATTTGGGGCACTCCATGTGTCTGTGGTTCCATCATGTCTGCCTGGGGTTGCTCCCTCAAGGGTTTCTGGCCTCCATGCAAGGCCTAATCCAGGCTGTCATCTTTCCCTGTGATATAGCTGGGGCAGCTGTTGCTCCTTCCTCGATAGTAGAGGGGTGGTTGCCAGAAAGCCTGAGGGGCCCACCATCTAATTTCCATGCTTGGAGCTAAATATGTGTGCATGATCTTTCCTTGAAACTGTAGGAGGGGACTCAGTCCTACTACCTTTTACACCAGATTGATTTGATGTCTTCTTAAGGAGTGGTGAGCTCATCCCTGCTCCTATTCAACTTCAAAGGCCAACAGTCTCGTTAACCTAATTGCCTGACTTTGAGTAACTTGCTTAAATTACCAATTAATGGATGGCCATTTCTGTCCAAACAAAACATTTTAAAGCATTCCCACTGAAAAGAAATTGCTTCCAACCATGACAAATGAGTGTCTCCCTGCTGATAATTATAATAACTATAGTAGGTATGCTTCTAAGCCCTGAGAAATTTGTAAAAGAAAGGTACAAGTGGCAAATTTATATAGATTACAAACAGTGGAATCCTTTTTCAGTGATGGAATTTTGAAAAGTTTTTCATTCAACCAAGCTACACTAAGAATAAAGGCAATTAAATGTCAGGGCTGTAGAACATTTGTCCTTTGGAGAGGGGGAATCCCGCAGGAAAAAGAATACTGAAACTGTCAGTAGCTCCTGTTGGCTATATTAAAGCTAATAAAATTACTAATGATACATTCCTCATCAATGAGGGGTCCCTGCTGTGCTGCTTCTGTCTGCTTTAGTCACAGTGAACAAGGCAGGAAGATTGAATTATTGGCTGGATTCATTTTATTGGTTTAAGCTTTAGGGGGAGGGAGTTATAAGGGAGATTCTTTTCATGTTTTGCTTTTTTGCTCTCAAGAAGCAGCTGGTTTTGTCTTTAGTTTCAAATGTCTATTTAAAAAAATCAGGGCAATCATTAGAAGGCAGGAATTTGGACATGGACACTTCCCAAAACACCTGATGTCAATCCCAGCCGGGTTTGCCAGGAATGGCCTCTCAAGTCTCAACTGGGAGAGATATGGGGGAGAAGGAGATAAAGGACTGAATTGATGGCTGCAGGCATGGCTGACAGGTGGTCCTAGGAGAGGAAGGGAGGGGGTACATGTTAGGAAGTGGCAGAGAGGAAGAAAAGCTGTGGACTCAGTGGGCCAAAGCTTCAGGGCAGAGACTGGGCCTGCAGCCCTTGGGCTCACCGGCACTACCACGGTCAGATCCCTGTCCCTTGCTGATGCAAGCTCCCTTTTAAAATTTCTATAGGGAGACGGCAGCTATGGCATGCAAGATATCACAATTCCACTTGCCTCAAGAACAGCATGGACTTCCTGAAGACAAGATATGCAGTGTAATTTCCTGGGAATGGAAACTTCTGACAGAGAGAGCTGGTGCTGATTTCAGAGTGTAGTTTCCTGAAAGCCTGGGATCTTATTACTGCTCATTCCCTTTAGCATCAACCAAATAGCCTTTTCCACCATAGACTAAGGCACTGGGGATAGCAAAGAGAAACCCAAAACCTGGACTGAAACTTGGCTTCCAATCTCTGAGACTGTCTCCTTCTAACTGGAAGGGCCCAGACCCAAGATACCATGAAAACTCTGGAGCATGTGTCTGTGTACCGAGCAGCCAGCTCTAGCACTGGACGTTTCTCTGAGAACCACTGCTCAGAGTCCAGGACTGTGATCATGCCCACAGCTCGACAGTGGTCTGGTATTTATGCCCATCTGCATGCTGGCTTTCCTTTAGATCCATTCTCTGCTCTTTTCTGCCCTGTACTATACCCATGGGGTTGACTTCAGTGGATCTCATCTTCTGCTTTAGCTAATGGGATGCACCGGCAGGAGACTGGGGCAGGTGGTGAGGGGTGGCTAAGGAAAGAGAGGTCAGCATATTTCTTCCTCCTGCTCCCTCCCTAAGGTGATAAGGGACACCATTATGACAGTGGCTCTGCCCTCTATCCACAGCCACAACTGGGTGCCGTCTCTGCCTCAGCTCCAGGATGCAGCAGCAACATTCCTCCTGTGGGAGGCTGAATAATGGCACCCAAAGATAGCCAGCTCCTGATCTCCAGCACCTGTGAATGTTGCCTTATATGGCAAAGGGGACTTGCAGATGTGATTCAGTTAAGGAGCTTGAGATGAGAGATTAATCTACATTGTCTGGGTGGACACTAAATGCTACCACACGTGTGCTTATGAGAGGAAGACAGAGGAACACTGGATGCAGAAGAAGAGTCCATGTGACCAGAGAAGCAGAGAATGTAGTGACACAAACACAAGAGAAGGAATGCCAGCAGCAACCAGAGGCTGAAGGAAGCAAAGAACAGTCTCCACCTGGAACCTCCAGAAGGAACCAGCCGGGCCAACACCTTGACTTTAACCCCAGGGAAACTCACCTTGGACTTCTGGTCTCCCAAGTTGTAAGAGAATACATTTCTGTTGTTTTAAGTCACTAAGTCTGTGTTAATTTGTGACAGCAGCTTAGGAAATTAGTAAACCTCTCCAGTCTGCTGTTGCTCATGGCAACATCTCTTGTTGGTTCCCACACCTCTGAAAATAGTCCTTTATGAAAGTCTATTCAAAAATCCCCACTGAGTGTGGCTTCTGTTTTCCGCCAGAATCTTATCTTATATATTCTACTTCTTTCCAAAAAGAATGTAACATAGTATATTTTTTACGAGACAATAAAATTTTGCCAAATGAGAAAATGCAGAAGAAAAAGAAAATAAAGATAAAAGAAATATGAAGCCAAAACTATCATTAGTATCCAAAATTCATGCTATACAGGCCTGAACACTTTTCAAGAATTAGTCTGCAGCTTCCACTCTAAGTTTCCCAGCAGCCAACACAAAGAGAATAAAAAGCATGATCAGTTATAGTTTACTATTTCCTAAACAATCTTGATAATACGGATCACCTGAATACCTTGCCAAACATCGAAATATCCAGTCACCACCTCATCCAAGACCTGTCAAATCAGAACCTACTAGGGAAGCAGTAAGAATCTGGATTCTAACAAATATCCAAGATGAATAAGACGAGTCACAAATTGTGTAAGATAAGAACACAACATGGGGGTTGTTCACAAGAGAAACAGTGTTACTGATGTGAAAAAAAAGCCATCATCTCAGGATAAGAAAGATGTCTCCAATTGTGTGCCCTACCAACTCTGGTCAAGCACTGTCTCCAGTGCCCATGCAGCATACAGCTTCATGATAAGGTGACAAAAGTAAGTGATCTAATCATGAAAAATAAAATTACACCTTAACTGTGCTCTAAATGAATACACATACTATAGTGGACTTCTGCATTGCATCTTCAGTTTCCATTACCTGTTCTCCTTTCCAGATAACCTCCCAATGTCCTTCCAGGGATTTCTGTGGTCAGGAGTGAACAGGCAACTGAGATTAAGGCAATCAAGGTGTTTTATTCCCCTGCCTGTAATGACTGCAGCAAGGAAAGGTAGTGAACAACACCAATCCAACCTGGCCTTTTTCTAGATATTCCAGGTTTACAGTCAGCTTTTTATTCTAGATGGTATAGTATGCACAGAAGTCAGACCTTGACACCAGGAGGGAGGTCAGGCTGAGAATAAAACAGATGCAGACAGCATTACAGGGGTAAGAAGCCCACAGAAAACAGACAGAGCCTCGATCCAACCATGCATGAAACTTACTCCACCACTTCATTTTTTTCAATCATAAAATGCAATAATTTCCTGTATTGGGTAGGCCATCTTCTGTTGGGTTTTGTTTTACTCGCATCTGAAAGCATCGTATGCATTATGCCTGTTGTATTTATTTAATAGTGTCCATTGAAAATCCACCTATAGGAAAAATTGCAGGAAAATAAATCCTTGGAGAGGGATAAACTCTACCAAAAAGAAGCACTTAATGTTTTTTTTTGTAGTGACTACTGTTATTTAGGGGATTTTTTTTTCTCTCCCCCTGCTTACCATATGAAAAGAATTGTTAAGTGAGGAGCCTGGATGACTTGTTCCGATTTTTATCCTCCTGATTGCTCACCATCACCAGGCCTTCCTATGGAACCAGACACTAATCTTGAGCTTATTTTTATCTGCTACTGTACCATCAACCTTTCAGGCATTTCCCAGAAAACATCATTTCAAAGACTCAGTGACCTAACTCGCCAGCCATCATTGACTCTCTAGACCCATAATCCGCAACCATTTGGGGAATCCAAGGGTGTACTCCCGCTTGGTAAGGAGGAGCTATTAGGATCCACAGTGGGGAAAGAAGAGGAATACATGGAAATTGTATATTCATTGGAACCTGATTACATTTGGGGAATATTGGCTGTCCTTTCCCAACCACCTTAGCTATTTTCAATGATGAACACTGATTTCTTAACTGAAATGGATAATACTTTGTCAAATACTTACGAGCTAAAGCTTGGAGTCTGATTCACATCAACATAAAAATATTCCTGATGGGGGGAGTTGTTAAATGGGTAAAGAGTTTCAGTTTTGCAAAATGAAAGAAGTTCTGGATGTTAGTTACACAACAATACAACCAATACTTAACAATACTGCACTGTAAACTTAAAACTTATTTAGCTGGTACATTTTATGTGATGTATACTTTACTACTATATATACTGATATGTATATAGTTGTAGATATAGATGTTAATGAAAGGGGAGGGCAATTACATTTTATTGTTGCCCAGTAAGGTTTACACTTTAGATAATCATAATATCTAACACATATAGTAGTAGTTACAATATGCCAGTTACTATTTCTTAAGTGTTTTTCACTTATTTAATTTACTCCTCATAACAAACCTGAGGGAGGTATTACAATTATTATTACTCTTATTATATTTCCAATTTACTGATAAGGTAGCAGAGCCATGGAGAGGTTGTTAAACTAGCCCAAAGTCATCTGGGCTGAGCTGAGATACAAGTTTATTCAATTTCGCTCCAAAGTTCATCCACTTCCCAAGCAGCTCTGTTGCCTCTCTCTAGTTTATGATCAGCAACCATTACACCCATTTTACAGAAGCAGGAACTGAAGCTCAGAGTTTAAAAAGTGGTCCAAGATTATGAAACTAGCAAGTACAGAGTCCAGACACATATTTAGCAAGTACAGAGTCCAGACACATATTTAGCCTCTCTAGTTCCAATGCCTTAGTCAAGAGTACAATCTAGAGAAAGTTCTAAGGCAAGAATCTCAGACAATCTTAAAAATTATTGAGGATGCTACATCGCACTTATTCTACAATTGACCACATAATTGGAAGTAAAACACTCCTCAGCAAATGTAAAAGAACAGAAATCACAACAAACTGTCTCTCAGACCACAGTGCAATCAAATTAGAACTCAGAGTTAAGAATCTCACTCAAAACCGCACAACTACGTGGATACTGAACAACCTGCTCCTGAATGACTATTGGGTAAATAACGAAATGAAAGCAGAAGTAAAGAGGTTCTTCGAAACCAATGAGAACAAAGACAAAATATACCAGAATCTCTGGGACACATTTAAAGCAGTGTGTAGAGGGAAATTTATAGCACTAAATGCCCACAAAAGAAAGCAGAAGAGATCTAAAATTGACACCCTAACATCATAATTAAAAGTACTAGAGAAGCAAGAGCTAACAAATTCAAGAGCTAGCAGAAGATAAGAAATAACTAAGATCAGAGCAGAACTGAAGGAGATAGAGACACGAAAAGCCCTTCAAAAAACTCAATGAAACCAAGGAGCTGGTTTTTTGAAAAGATCAACAAAATAGATAGACTGCTAGCGAGACTAATAAAGAAGAAAAGAGAGAAGAATCAAATAGATGCAATAAAAAATGTTAAAGGGGATATCACCTCCGACCCCACAGAAATACAAGCTACCATCAGAGAATATTATAAACACCTCTACGCAAATAAACTAGAAAATCTAGAATAAATGGATAAATTCCTGGACACTTACACCCTCCCAAGACAAAACCAGGAATAAGTTGAATCTCCGAATAGACCAATAACAGGTTCTGAAATTGAGGCAATAATTAATAGCCTACCAACCAAAAAAAGTCCAGGACCAGATGGATTCACAGTCAAATTCTACCAGAGGTACAAAGAGGAGCTGGTACCATTCCTTCTGAAACCATTCCGATCAATAGAAAAAGAAGGAATCCTCTCCCTAACTCATTTTATGAGGCCAGAATCATCCTGACACCAAAGCCCAGCAGACACACACACACACACACACAAAAGAAAGAAAGAGAGAGAGAGAATTTTAGGCCAATATCCCTGATGAACATAGATGCAAAAATCCTCAATAAAATGCTGGCAAACCAAATCCAGCAGCACATCAAAAAGCTTATCCACCACTATCAAGTCAGCTTCATCCCTGGGATGCAAGGCTGGTTCAACATATGCAAATCAATAAACGTAATCCATCACATAAACAGAACCAAAGACAAAAACCACATGATTATCTCAATAGATGCAGAAAAGGCCTTTGACAAAATTCAACAGCCTTTCATACCAAAAACTCTGAATAAAGTAGGTATCGATGGAACGTATCTCAACATAATAAGAGCTATTTATGACAAACCCACAGCCAATATCATATTGAATGGGCAAAAACTGGAAGCATTCCCTTTTAAAACTGGCACAAGACAAGGATGCCCTCTCTCACCACTCCTATTCAACATAGTATTGGAAGTTCTGGCCAGGGCAATTAGGCAAGAAAAGGCAATAAAGCGTATTCACATAGGAAGAGAGGAAGTCAAATTGCTTGCAGATGACATGATTGTGTATTTAGAAAATCCCATCATCTCAGCCCAAAATCTCCTTAAGCTGATAAGCAACTTCAGCACAGTCTCAGGATACAAAATCAATGTGCAAAAATCACAGAAATTCCTATACACCAATAATAGACAGAAAGCCAAATCATGAGTGAACTCCCATTCACAATTGCTACTAAGAGAATAAAATACCTAGGAATACAATTTACAAGGGATGTGAATGACCTCTTCAAGGAGAACTACAAACCACTGCTCAAGGAAATAGAGGACACAAACAAATGGAAAAACATTCCTTGCTCATGGATAAGAAGAATCAATATCGTGAAAATGACCTTACTGCCCAAAGTAATTTATAGATTCAATGCTATCCCTATCAAGCTACCACTGACTTTCTTCACAGAATTGGAAACAACTACTTTAAACTTCATAGGGAACCAAAAAGAGCCCGCATTGCCAAGACAATCCTGGGCAAGAAGAACAAAGCTGGAGACATCGTGCTACCTGACTTCAAATTTTACTACAAGGCTACAGTAACCAAAACAGCCATGGTACTGGTACCAAAGCAAATATATAAACCAATGGAACAGAATGGAGGCCTCAGAAGTAACACCACACATCTACCACCATCTGATCTTTGACAAACCTGACACACACAAGCAATGGGGAAAAGATTCCTTATCTAATAAATAGTGTTGGGAGAACCGGCTAGCCATATTCAGAAAACAGAAACTGGACCCCTTACTTACACCTTATACAAAAATCAACTCAAGATGGATCAAAGACTTAAACGTAAGACCTAGGACCATAAAAATCCTAGAAGAAAATCTGGGCAATACCATTCAGAACATAGGGATGGACAAAAACTTCATGTCTAAAACAGCAAAATCAATGGCAACAAAAGCAAAAATTGACAAATGGGGTCTAATTAAACTAAAGGGCTTCCACACAGCAAAAGAAACTATCATAAGAATGAACAGGAAACCTACAGAATGGAAGAAAATTTTTGCAATCTATCCATCTGACGAAGGGCTAATATCCAAAATCTACAAAGAACTCAAACAAATTTACAAGAAAAAAGCAAACAACCCCATCAAAAAATGGTCAAAGGATATGAACAGACACTTCTCAAAATAAGACATTTATGCAGCCAAGAGACATATGAAAAAATGCTCATCATCACTGGTTATTAGAGAAATGTGCATCAAAACCACAACGAGATACCATCTCACGCCAGTTAGAATGGCAATCATTAAAAAGTCAGGAAACAACAGGTGCTGGAGAGATTGTGGAAAAATAGGAACCCTTTTACACTGTTGGTGGGAGTGTAAATTAGTTCAACCATTGTGGAAGACAGTGTGGCGATTCCTCAAGTATTTAGAACTTGAAATATCATTTGACCTAGCAATCCCATTACTGAGCATATACCCAAAGAATTATAAATAATTATACAATAAAGACACATGCACACGTATGTTTATTGCAGCACTATTCACAATAGCAAAGACTTGGAACCAACCCAAATGTCCATCAGTGATAGACTGGATTAAGAAAATTTGGCACATATACCCCATGAGCTACTATGCAGCCATAAAAAAGAATGAGTTCATGTCCTTTGCAGGGACATGGATGAGGCTGGAAACCATTGTTCTCAGCAAACTATCACAAGATCAGAAAACTAAACACTGCATGTTCTCACTCATGAGTAGGAGTTGAACAATGAGAACACGTGAACACAGGGAGGGTCTGTGGAGGTGGAGGTGGAGGTTAAGGGGCCAGGTAGCATTAGGAGAAATACCTAATGTAGGTGATGGGTTGACAGGTGTAGCAAACCACCATGGCAGGTGTATACCTGTGTAACAAAACTGCATGTTCTGCACATGTAACCCAGAATTTAAAGTATACTAAAAAAAATTATTGAGGATGCTAAAGGTCATTTGCATGATTATATCTATTTATATTTATGGCATGGATTAGTGCTGTTCAATAGAAGTTTCTGTGAGAATAGAAGTATTCTGTGTCTGCACTGTCCAATATGACAGCCACTAGCCACATGTGGCTATTGAACAATTGAAATGTGGCTGATGTGGCTGAGGAAATAACATTTTTCATTTTGTTTCATATTAATTAATTCACATGTGAATAACCAGATATGATAGGTAGAGCTATAAAACCAAAGGCATGTTTGGTTTTTTTTTTTTGAGATGGAGTCTGGTTCTTGTTGCCCAGGCTGGAGTGCAGTGGCGTGATCTCAGCTCACTGCACCCTCTGCCTCCAGCATTCAAGTGATGTTCCTGCCTCAGCTTCCCAAGTAGCTGAGATTACGGGCTCCTGCCACCACACCCAACTGTGTGTGTGTGTGTGTGTGTGTGTGTGTGTTTAGTAGAGATGGGGTTTCACTATGTTGGGCAGGCTGGTCTCAAACTCCTGACCTCAGATGATCCACCCGCTTCCCAAAGTGCTAGGATTACAGGCGTGAGCCACTGTGCCTGGCCCCAAAACACATTTTTAAAATGCGTTTTTGTTGTGGTAAAATACAAAACCAAATCATTTGCAAAACACTACTATATGCACACACATTCCCTAAGCAATCAGAGTCCTGACATCACCACACACCCCAGGGACACGCCACTGGACACTTGTGAAAAAGTCAACAACCTTTTAGTATGAAAATAGTTTTGACCTCAGGGTCCCTCTGAAAGGACCCTTAAGGAACTCGGGACCACACTTTGAGTCCAGGACTAACAAGGGGAGCTCAGCTCCCATATGCTCAGGAAGGACAACTGGTCACCCTATACTGGCACTGCTGCCTCCCACTTTGAGGGGCTTTCCCCTTTCCCTGCCCCACCTCTGCCCCCGCCCTCGTAGTTCGTAGTCCTGTTAACAAACCCAAGGCCTTTAATTTGCTGGATCCTGCGAGAGGCCGAAGACCCACTCTCCAAAGCAGCGGACCTGAGGGAAGGCGGGCAGTCACAGGGGCTCGGCTTGCTGGGGAGAAATTTCTCTCTGAGGTTCCAAGCCTCCAAGGCAGGCAGATCAAACCAAAAAGTAGAAAGAAACGTGCAAAGTGAAATTCAAGATGCTGGAAAAGATGGAAAGGCCTCTTCTCCCTGGAGTCTCCGGCTTCTCCCCTCCTTCCGGCAGGCAGGAAAGAGGAGGCCTTCGGAGCCGGAGAAGAGAAGGCTTCGCAGGGTCTTCTGGGGCAACTCAATCAAAGAAATTATTTTCCCACAGACGAAGCCAAGAATATCTTAATGGCTTTTTCCTGATTGAGAGATAAATCTTCTATTAATTTATGGCTCAGACCCAAAGCAGTTGTGTCAACTCCACTCGCCCTCTAAAACAATGTGAGAAATGCTTCAAAATTCCACTTATTTTGATGATTTCCCTCTTCCCGTTCCTATTTCTTCTTTTTTCACTCTGCTTTCATAGTCCATCCTGATCCTTTTCATCCTACCTCTTCTCTTATTTTCAAATCAATCGCCAACTCCTCAATGCCACATCCCTACCCCAGGTAAAAGTCTCTGGACATTCCCAATTAGAGGAGGTAAAACCTTCTGAAGTGAGACTCCCCCGCACCCCCATGCAGAGTAAAGACCACGAGAAGAGCTGCATGGCGTCGCAGAGAAGCTGCACCCACTCTAGCGCCTCACCGCCTACCCTGGCAGCCCTGTGCACCCCGCAGCGTGCGTCTCAACCAAGCCTTGGTTGCTGCAGAGCGTCTGGGTGCAGAGACCCGGCCGCCACAGTAAATCAAAAGACAGCAGACGGCGAGAAGCCGGTGTCACAGCGACTCACAGTCACTACTGCCCAGTGCAAATATCACGCCCTGGGGGGTCACTACTAAATGGCCCGTGTTTATGGACTCGGCCACGTTGCTCGACTGACCCCTACGGCCAGCTACTCCCGGCGCCGGCGCCGGAGCAGGGGCGCACTCCCCCTTGGGAGAAGATCTGCGAGTGGGTAAATTGACCCGAGGTTCTTTGCGAATTCTGCCCGCTCTCGCCTGAGGGACTCTTGATGCTCGAGACAGTGTACTACAGATGATTTAGATAATCTAGGCTGTGCAGACAAGATGCGAGTTATTCCCAAATCCACTTGCTAACTGCATGTCCTTAGGCAAGTTAATTTAACTCTCTTACCACAGTTTACTTATCTGTAAAATTGGGATAATGTAAGTAATGACCTAACTGGGATTTGGTAAAAGGCAAATGAGCTAATACAAATAAAGGTTTTAAAAACATGGGCACAACGGTTACTAAGTATAGATAGAAAAGTCGTGATCGGTGTTAAAAATTAAGCTGTTATACACTTATAGTCCATGACACCTGTTCTGGTGACAACGTGAGTAAAGGGACCTACGTAGCGCTGACCGCCCAGCTTAACTCACAGCTCCTTTGTGTGGGTGTAGCCCAGCCAGGGAAAACAGTGTGGACCTGCTTCGTGCTAACACCACGGGAATGAAGTGCGAGCAGCTAGACCTCTGGTCTCCACCCGAAATGGGCCTCCTGCCTCCGGACTGACTCGCGGGCCATCTTCCCGCTTCCTCTGGCACCGAAGGCCCACAGGGTCCAGCTTTTTAATGGGCCCTTTATCTGCTACAGACCGCCTCAGCGAACCGGAATCAAATCTGGGCGCTTGGGAGGATGAAGGCCAAACTCTAGATCCCGAAGTAAGCCCAGTAGGAAGCGGCACGGTCCAGACACCCGAGGCCGGGTGACCTGTCTGTACTCCGAGCCACGCGGCGCGTCGCTGGGCTGAAATCCCACCTTGCATCCACCGCGCGGAATTCCAAATAGCCAGTATAAACAATCCCCTCACCCCACCACACCCGGGAAGGTGGCGGGACCCAGGCTTCGGTGCAAGTTTCCAGAATTGTCCCTCAGGGTCCCGGCGGCAAGGCCTGCACCCACCTCTCGCCCGGACTTTCGTTTACAGCCGCGCCCTCCAAAGGAAGGTTTATGACCACAGCGCGGCAGAACTGAGTCGGGTGGGCACCATACATGGCCGTGGCGCCTGAGGCCCCAGCTCGCGGCCTCGGGAGCGCTCGCAGGGCCCCATCCCTCTGGTGCGCTGGGCTCTGGAGCTAGAAAGTGTACACAGACCATAAATTTCCCGCCCTGCTCGGCGCAGTTCCCCGAGGTCAGGGGCCGCCCTCCTCCAACCGCCTCAGCCCGCCTACCCCTTAACTTGCGTTCGGGTAACTGCGGCCGACAGCAAAACGCAGCTGGCGCCCGCTGCAGCGCCTAGCCGTACTGCAACGCCGCCTCCCCACTGCTAGAGCACCCTAGCCGCTTTGGGACTCCGGGCGCAGCCTGCGGGAGGCTCCCCACCGCTGCTTACGAGGCGGGAGTTGGGGAATGGAGCAAAGAGGGAAGAAGGCGAGGCCTGGGGGAGGCCAGGTGAGAATGGAAAGCGAAAGGGATGACTAGGAGCAAGGAGGAAGACGCTTCTGTGGCTTCTAGACCCATTTGTGTCTTTCTATACTGAGGTTTGGGGTGGGGGATACACAGTAAGTGCACGTGGCGACCGACGTTCGCTTAAAGATGTTTTTGCACTGGGCCCTCCCTTCCTTCGATTGTGAACCTTGCATACCGTACAGGGTATACCATACAGGGCATACCAAGAATGCGCTTTCCCTGGGGATGCAGCAAGATGACTTTTAAAAGATTTCCCTATGGTTGCGTCTACACTGACATTGTAAGGCGAATATTTGAAATAATGATCAGAATAATTCGTCAAAAAGAACAAATCATTTCTTTGAACTTTTTTTCTCTTTGACTATAGAGAATCGCCTCAGACCGGTAGCTCGGAGATTGGAGTAAGAAAGGCAGATTTCTGTCAGAGGTTCGGCCACGCCCCTTACCCGCCAAGTACCTTGATCAAATTACCCAACCCCTCTGCTTCTCAAAATGGCCATCTGTAAGAGAAGAAGAATAATATCTTCTGCCCTGTGTTGCTGTGATGGTTACAAAAGATACAAGACTTTCACCTCCTGTTCAAAAGTGGAAAAGACTTGGGTCTCTTTCCTCCGTTCTTTACTTGCACGCACCCATAGGTGATTTCAAACGAGTATAGACGCTCTCTCCAGCCAGAATGAACTCGCAGGTGTCATCGTAGTAATAGTTTCATAACAATTTCCACTTACTGAGTGCTTTCTGTTTGCCAGAACTCTGTAACTGTGCCCCGTATCAGATACGTGCCCCAACCTAAAAACCTAAAAATCTGGGTTGCTGAGCAAACTGACAAGAAGAAAGTGGGAAGGCATAATTAGAGAGCTGGCGAGGACACAGGGAAGTGGGATGGTCTCCTCATTACCATTCCTCCGCGATGAGGAAAGCAAAAGAGAAGTAAGAGGAAAGAGGTGGGAAAGAAAGTTTCCGGTGGCTAAAACTTTTAGCTTGGAGGACATGTGTCAGAGCACCTTCAGATCGATTCAGCTGGAGATGCTTGTCGGTCGCTAACCCAGAACCGGTCCAGCATGTAGTAGGGGCTCAAATGATGTGTACATATGTAGCTGAGTAATGTAGAGGCTGTGAGTGGCCCTTCCCTCCCCAGTCCCCAGCATGTCTCCCTTGGCTCTGAGCAATGCTTTTGAGGAGGATGGCACTTTTGTGGGCTTAAAAAAAAAAGATTATGCAGATCTATTCTAATTTTTTAAAAATATCTGCCTTTCATTACATTCTGGCTAATAGGCTGTCCCCCATCACCTCTGGAGCTGCCTGGCAGCCCTGTCATCCCTTGTCTCAGGTCACACACTCTGTCCTCCATGTCTTCCAGGGTGGTCATCTGGAACCAAACCAGGGGAGTCCAGTTACTCTTAAAATTCTGAACGGAATCTTGAAAGGTACCAGAAGGAAAGGAAAGCCAGGGCACAACGAGCAGAGAGGAAAAAATGAAAAGTGAGAAATGGTGAGGACATACAAAGCAAGGGAGCGTGAAGAACAATGGATATGGGAAAATTCAAATTACAGGTGACATTCCATTTAAAATTGTGTGTCACAGAGCAAGTCTTTAGTTTGACTCTTTCTTTATAGCTTTTCACCCCCATTTTTTTTTTCAGCTACAAAACTGTGCTCTTGGCCTGGAAGGGTGGTCAGCACAGGCTGCAGGGACCCTGAGAGAGGCAAGAAAAAGGAGACCTGGCTTAGATTACTGCAGCTGACCCAAAGTGTCCTCAAAGAGACATATCCTGGGCGCTCCCGACCGGCAACCGACTGACGTAGAGATCCGCTTGGGGGAGGTCGGGGCCAAGGGGCCCGGGCTGACCGTGGACTGAATGAATATTCGGCGGGCAGGTTGGGGATCCGAGACCGCGCAAGACCCAGGACCTTCCTCTGCTACACCCAAAGCCGTTGAGAACGGGGCGAGACCCTGTGACCCCCGAAGATAGGAGGCTTTGGAGCGAGATATGCGCCCCCGACCAGGAGAGCCAGGCTGCGTCGAGTCTCAGGGACACGTCTTTGGAGGGCGTGCGCGGCCCGCGATTCGCCACGCAGTGAAATTCAAAAATGGCCGGATTGCGCTGAAGGATGCAAGTCGGAACTGCCAGATGGAGGATCGTATTAGCTCAGTAGTTCTTTCTTTTGATCTTTCGTTCACTTGCTCATTTCTTTAGCTTCTACCACGTGTTGGATGCACTCGTCACCCGGATTCTGAGAAACAAAAATGAACAGCCCTGACAAATTAAAACGAGGCTAAAATTTGCAGACTGGGAAATCTCTGGTCGAGGAGAGTGGGGATTGAGGGTGGCTAGGGAACTCCGCGAAACAGGCACTTTTTCTCCGCAAAGAGAGGCGGCGAGATGCAGACGCACTAAGACCAACTCGCCTAGCATTCTCACTCGCTCTGCGGTGCTCTTCCGTGTTCCAAGAGAGACTCGGGTAGATCTTAGCGCCCCGCATCGCCGCCTAAGTGAGGGACTGGAGAAAGCACAGAAAGCTTTGGACTTCTGTCCTGGTTCTTGACGTAGACCACTAGGGAAGTGACCTTGAGTGAGTCATTCAACCTCTCTACGAGTTCGTTTCCACCTACAACAATGCCCAAATGGTACGCAGTCCACAGTTTTGGCCGCCTGTATCGAGTCCTGCTTGTGAACGCATTCTCTTGTCCCTCTGTGATGACCTTAGTATCGGGGATCCTAATGCGTCCTCAACCAGATGATTCACAGCTCCAGGTCCACTCCAGGGATTACCACCTGGTACTTCCGGGTCGTGTTGCACAGCCTCCTACTTTGTTTATAATGCTACCTACGCTTATTGATGCTATAAATAACCACAAGGGCCACAATAATTATGCTTGTCGTTTATTTAGTAAACAATTTTGGGGGTGCATTTCCTGCGCCAAGCACTGAGCTAGGTGCTAGAGTTTCTCCAACCATGCAGCAGAGTCCAACCCTGCTCTCAAGAAGCCGAGGGTGCCTTTTTCCTCAAAGAAATCGTTGATCTCCTGTTTCCATTTCGAGGGCCGTCCCTCATTGTGATTAGTTAAAAACTTAATAAAACTCCCGAAGTGCTATTTGTTCCAACGTAATCTCAACAGCTGGAACATAATTTTCCCTTCTGGGCCCCTAGACACTTGTTTAAGCTTCAGAAAACTAAGTATCAGAAAACTAACTTCTTCCTTTCTAACTCCCACGAGTAAGTCCCCGCCACACCCACAAGCATTGTATCCAGTGCCTGCTGTGAAATTTGCAGACTGAGATGCTCCTGCGCACAGTGCCAGGAGCATCAAGAGGAAAAAGTACTCATGGGCTTCTAAAAGAAGCAACGCCTGACCTAGTCAGGCAGCTCATCCTAACTCCCTGAGCTACTCCTTAAAGGATTTCCTGGTGACAAGGCATCCTCATTCTCATCTAATGATTTAATTACTTGGAGAGTAAAGGTTGTCTTGCATTCTTTTTTTCTCTACTGTGCAAACATTCACAAGGATCCCAATAAATACTGCAATGAAAAAAACGAATGGAAGAAGGAATGCAGTAACATCTAAGGCTATAGCAGTAATTATATACCAGTCATTGTTCTCATCTCGCCTTTTTTTTTTTAACTGTCATGAAGTCTTGCGGCGATTTATGAGTTATGTACCTTTGATTAAATCCCATTATACAGAGAAAACAAACCAAAGATTAGATGAATTTTCCAAGGTCATGTAGCTAGTTATTGGTGGTGAGTGAATGAATGAATGAATGCCTCTGGAGTTAGTTCGGACCTCCTATGCTGGGCTGGGATCAGGCCCGCTTTTTCCTGCACACTCCACCTGACCATCTCCTCGAATAACCCCCACAACCAAGAGAGTCATTGAGGGTCTCCAGAGAGGCAAGTTTGGGGCACACATCAGGCAATGCTGCCACTGCCACCTCCAAGGTCTCTTTCTGGTTCCTCATCTGCTGCACAGGGTGGACTGTGCTAGAGAGTGAGGCTTACTATCTGCCATGGCTCTAGCTGAGTCTGAGGCTAGAGGAAGAGAGAAGGATCCAGTGCAGGGGCTGCCACGCAGCCGTGATTGGGCCTCGATCTCCACATCCTGCCCAGAATTCTAAGTGTCAGCAATGATCAGTGGAAGTCAAAAAGCACCAGGGATGTCTCTTCCTTTTGCGAGCACAGTGTGACTGGGATCCTACACACTGTTAGCAAAGCTAATTCTGCTATTAGGCCAGTGCAGAGTGGAAGGCAGGGTATCAACCCAAAGGAGTCCCAGACCTGCAACTCCCAGAGGGACACCCCTCAGGAACCACCAAGGGGAAGAGAAGGAGCTAATGGGAGCCCAACATCACAGGCAGTGGTTGAACCTCATGATCTTTTTAAAAACCCATCGTTTTCGGGCATCCTAGTCAGAATCTGGTTGCTCAGGTGTGTCTGGCACCAGCTTTCATGTTCCTGCGTACTGTAGGAGGCCCTGACCCGAGGCCCATCCTGGTCCTGGCACTCACTCTCCAGGGCACCTTGGGCAAGTATTCTTAAATCTCTCAGCCTCTGTTACTTCACCCCAAATGTGAGGGAGTCGGGAACAACCACACCTGTGGGGACTTCTATTCCTGATTTCTAAAATGACAGGGGGCAGGGACAGGGACGGGATTAAAGGGCCAAAGGTTCTCTGACCTCACCTGTCCGCAGGGCCCAGGGATCCTGGCAGAGGCTGCTGCTCTGTTAGAACCTGAGTTGAAGGGATCTTAGAAAGTGCTCCCCGCCCTGTGTAAGCAGTCTGGATTCCCCAAGAGCGGCTGCGGCAGGGGGTAGGCACTGTGGGTTGTAATATCACAGTGTGTGAAGGGAAGCTTCAGAGAAAGACAACTAGTTTGTCTTTGGGATGCCAGCCAATCTCATCATGACCTCAAAAATGGAGGCTGTGAGCTCGATGAGTGCATGAGTTAAACCAAAATTTTGGATTTTAAAAAATCTTCCCTAGCCCAAATACCTGCAGTTAAAGTCCTCCTTAAAACTCGCATCTTCACAAACACTTTGGAGTGTGCAATCAATCCTTTCCACCCCACAAGGCTGAAGAAGCGGAATGTGATGTCCCAGCATGTTTAGGGTCCTCTTGGTCATCTTTAAAACAGTGTCACTACATCACGTGGGAGAGGGCTGAGTTTGCCTACTTTTTCTTCTTAAGGGAGGAAGAAGCTGGAGAGGGGACTAGGATGCCTAAAAACAAAGGGAGAGTGCATCAACCTCAGCCTCTGGCTTGTCTTCCCCCCATTTCTTGCTCCATCCAGCCCACTGAGAGTCTTAGGTAGGCATGCGCTTGAGGAGAGGTGGGTTCAGATCTGCGGAAACAGATTAAAGCTCGACAGGTTAAAGCTCAACAGATCAAGTCAAGTCAAGGTGCCCGCAGAAAATCCACTGCTGCAAGCCCTGGTTTCTACCACACCCCTCCCCCGATTCCAAAGCTTTCGTTGGCAATTGCCTTCCTAGACAGGAGAACCCAGGTTTCACTCTCCTGTTTCTTCAGCCTCTGACACCTTGAAAAGAAGCCTGGGCGCTCTTACTGCCCTGCCCTACTCTGGCCACGACCTAGTTCAAACCCTGCCAACGTCAAACTCCAGATCCTGGGTAGAGAGGGCAGCCAGAAAAAAGATTCCAGAGTGACTGGGATTCCTTTACGATTGCCTCTGAGGTGCAAAGGATGTCAGAGGGATTTGTGGCAAGCAGTCTGAGCTCGCCTACAATCCACACGACTCTGCAGGGTCTTGTAGAGTAGAGGGAGAGAAGCGGGAAATCTCCTTGGCTGGTATAATGACCTGAGCCTCCCTTGCAAGCGGGACCACGCCTGGACCTGCCCCGGGGGCTGACGACTTTGGCCTTGGTGGGCACAGGAAGGCGAGGGAGACACAATGCTCGCATGGAGGTCTCAGCCCACTGAAGCGGGCAAACGGGAGAGAAACGCGGCGCCAGCGTTCAGAGGTTTAGTCCGCGGAACTTGGCGCTAGGCAACTTCTCTGTGGAAACCAGCGCCCTACCCACCCACACAGGCTGAATAAGGCGGCGGAGGCTCCTCTCTGCTTTGCCATATGGAGGAGAACGGAGAAATTTATTCGCGTGGTTTTACCCACAAAGTGCTGAAATAGCCTGTCTCTCCAGTGTCTATATGAGTCTGCAGGTCTGTGTGCGTCCACGTTGGAGGGGATGGGGGAAGGGTATTGAGTCCCCAGCCCCGCCCTGAAGGGAAACGCACCGTGGTCACCATCCCTCTGTGAACCTCTGTGAACCGTGGTAGCCTTTTTCGGAGGGCTCCGCGCCGCGGGGACTTCGGTAGTCTAGGCAAAGCTTTGCTCAGAGCAAAGAGCAATTGCTGGCTGGAGTCTCGGGTTGTGTGCAGGAGAGGCGGGGGCCGCGTCTCTGTTCTGTTCTGCTCTGGGGCCCGCGCGCTCTCTCTTTCTCCAAGCCTCAACTCTGGGCGGTTCTGGCTCCCCGCACGGTCCGCGCTGGGCCTTCTCTTCCGGGTCTGAAAACTCTCGGTCTTGGCTGAAGAATTTCTAGCTGCCTGGCCGCCCTTGCTAGCATTTTGGTCTGCCAAGAAGACCCCAGTACCCGGGGTCGAGCGAGCAGTCCCGGGATGGGCCTATCCGGCCAAATTTTAGCCTTTCCTCCCGGCCACCTGTGGTTACCCTTCTTCCAAATGAACTGTAACTTCTCCGGTGCTTGTGATATTCCATTTCTGATGAAACGTGGAAGAACTCCACGGTTAGGGTAAAGCCCCACAAGAACGTCACGTGATAACTGTCCAGGAACTGGGGGTGGGGGTGGGGGTGGCGGAGGCAGGGGCGCCTCCTGCGAGCACTAGGGGGGCATTCGTCCTTCAGACTCCCGCCCTCAGGTGCTTGCCACTCCGCTCACTTCGTTTCCGGGACCCCCAACTCCGCCGTGCCCCCTGGCCTGACGAAAGTTGGCCTAAATAAGGCAGAATTCTACCAGAAATCATATCATGACATTCCCGGATGATGATTTTCTTCACTTTCAAAGCCCCGGGGCCCGGGTGAGGACTAATGGTCTGGGTGTGGCCTGGTGAGGAGCAGGGATAGGTGCGGTTTGTATAAAGCACACTCCCCACCATTCTTCCCTAGGCTCCGTTCCTCAGCTAAGTGTGTGTGTCGACGCGTTATTCTCCTTAACGCCAGAGCTGGATTGAAGTGCCTCAAAATTCGATGTGCTTGGGATATCCTGGTCCCAGAATTTCAATACTTGGGGTCAGGGGAAATGGATATCGGCAATGCAGGCAAAACTGAGGTACAGAGGGAATCCTGAAGTTTGGTAGCCGAGCCTGTGGAAGCTTTGAAGAAACTATCCCAGCCCTGGCCCGCAGCCAGGGCAGGTGGGGTGGCTGCCCTGGCCTGGAAACTCTTGTGGCACAATTAGGGATAACAGCTAGTTCATGTTACTATTGAAGATGGGGTCCCTTGTGGTATGCTCTTTCTTTTCTCTTGACTAAATTGTACAACTCTGATCACTTTGCCCCCACTCCATTCTCACTGCTCTTGAATCATCTCGATTTGGGGATTTAGGAGGTTGGCTGGGTCAGTAAATGATCACCTTTGCATCCATGTGTTGGCTTTGGGACTTGCTATCTGTATCTTGTATCTGGCTATGCAAGTGAAAGAAGCCTCAATCTGCTGCCTCTACTTCACCCCTGGATGGAAAAGTCTAGAACAGAGATCCTGGAATGAGCTCCAGGGGAATGCCTAAAAGTGGAGGAGATAACAAGACTGAGGACCATTGAGGACTTTCCCACTCTGGCCAGGGGACTGAGGTGTGTCCTAGGCTCTCTGATTTCAGCACCTCTCCTCAACTCATTCTGAGAATTGGCCACCCCACTTGGATGCTGGGTCTGCAAGAGACCTTGTGTCCTTCCCATGCTCAGTGCCAAAGAGATTGGCACTAAGACTGATCAGGATTTCCCAAGGAAATCTATTTGCTATAAAATCTCCCCAAACAGCTTTTAGCAACTGCAGACATTTCACAGCGGGAGCACAGGTCTTGGAGAGAGGTTTAACTCTTCAGCTTTAAAAGAAACAAACAAACAAAAAACCTTTGAATTGCCTGTCCTAGTAGCAGTGTCAAGGTTTACTATGTATTTTCCAGCTGCAGTGGGATGGGGAAACTGCCTCAAGACTCTCAGCAGCTTTGGGAAGAAAGAGCTCATCTAGGCGCCTCCAGTGGCCAAATTGCAACGGAAAATTTTTGTGTGGATGAGGGAATGGGGGATGCAATTTCATAGTTCCTTCCGTGGCCACATGTAGCCCAGGAAGTCCAAGCTCTGATGTGGGCTGTGCCTCTGCTTAACCTTGAAGAAGTGATCCCTTTGTTTGGCATCTTTACAACCAGGGCCCTGGCATTCTAAGATCCAAGCTTCCAGCCCGAACCACTGTGGAATGTCTGTTCCTTCCTCAGCAACATTACAAACATGTCCTCTACCCCATCCCAGAGCAAGGGAAAGTTTGTGCAGGGCTCTGGACCCGTGCTTCACGTCCACCTACTGAGTACAGCTGTGCCTAGATTGACCCCGCCTGGCACTACTGCCTTCTCCATTCCAACTCTTTGTACTCTAGGAACTCATTTAGTCCATACTCTGGATAGGGAAACCATCTGTTGCACTGGTCTAACAGTTTCTAAGGCCTGCTCCACTCTCAGGCTACTCAGGGTCTCAGAGGGTGCTTTCACTGGCAGTTGGCACTGGAAATCTCTTAATTAGAAGCCTCTAAGCCCAGACGCCCATCTCTGATGTCTGTAGCAAGATGGCTCTGAGGCTGAGCCACTTCCTCTGAACCTCCAGCCTCCCACCTTCAGCTGCTGCATTCTGTAGTGCCCCGGGGACTAAGGTCCGATTGTAGATTTCTGGCCTTAACAACCCCCAGCAAAGTCAAGCTGCCTTTACAAACCGTAGTAAACATTTTATTTACAAATTTAAGGCGTCCTAAATGCCTTTGGGCTACGACCCCTGGGGTGAGTCAGAGAAACAGTTTAGTCAAACACTTCACAGTCGAACCAGCTTGCTTCCGGAAAGAAGTGTTCGGCTGGTTAGCAGGACACTGAGACTCCCCTCTGCTCTGGGCAGTGTCCGCTGCAGCCAGCCGGAGCAGCGTTGGCCGAAGCGTGAATGTCGGGAGTAGGCACCACGCTGCGTCTCCTGTCCTGCCAAGTCGCCAACATACAGTAAGCACAAAACCCAGGCCATGGCTGGAAGGCTGCACGCAAGGCCCGGATCCCCTCCGCCCTCGTACAGTCTATACGCCGCCAAGCGCACCTTTGGGTGGCTCGGGGCTTTTGGGAGCGCTGCTGGCTGTGGGCTGTGGCACAGGGAGAAGCTCCGAGGCGCCGCCGCCGCCGAGGCTGCTGGCGCAACCCGCACTGGTGCTGCTGCTACTAAGACTGCTGGCGCTGCTGAAGCTGAAACTACTGCCGCCGCCGCCGCTGCTCCCACCACTCCCAGCACTGCTGGCGCTGATAAGAGCCCCAGTGACCGGGGCCTTAATAACTGTTGTTTGGTGCAGAGAACGCTCAGTCCCCTCAGTCCGCTCCGTGTCGCTGGGGGCCATGTCCAGTGACTCGGAGTCGCTGCTCTCACTCTCAGCTTCGCCTTCGGAGCGGCTGGGGCTCCTCTCGTCCTGCTCGCCATCCGCAGCCGGGCCTCCACCTGACGGTTTCTCGCCAGCCTCCTTGTCCTTGTCTTTTTGGGCCTGGGCCTCCTTGGAGTGCCGCCACTTCATCCGCCGGTTCTGGAACCACACCTTCACCTGCGCCGCGCCACACGGGGAGACAAGAAGAGACACTGAAATGAGACCCAGGTTTGCTTCTATCCGACTCGCGTGCACCCGCAAGCCACCTCCCTGAGTGAGAAAGCAACGCTTACCTGGCGACTCTACCAAGGACCAGGCACTGTGGTAGGCGCAGGAGTCAAGGGGCAGCCAGGAATCCTGGTCTAGGGAGCCCACTAAGACCGTTTTCAATATGCAACCCTCAGGCCCCGGATTAAAATGACCTGGGTGACTATTGGAAAGGCAGATTCGTGCACCCGACCCCCAACATACTCTCTCTCTACTCTAAATCCATGCATTTTTTTTTCTGGACCCCCATGAGAATCTGATTAAAGTTATGGACTCCTAGCCCAGAAAAATACACATGTACCCAAGATATTGCTTACAATGTCAAGGGTTTGGTGAGCCAGTGTTAAGAATTCCTGCTCTAAATTGGCCCTCTCCTCTACTGCCATTACCGAAAGCCAGTCCCTACAAAAGCAACACTTTTTTAAAGAAAGGAAACATGAGGAGCAGAAAGGGAAAAGGGGTTTTAAACTGTTAATCACAGTAGTGTGGGGGCACTGTTGGGCTTTCAGTAAGACAGCATTTCTTTGGTGTGTTTGTTCCCAAGAGCTGATAAGGACCCTGCCCTTGTTAAGGATAAACAAATTCTCCTGGGGGCTCAGAAAACACTGGAATTAAATGTGTGCAAAGTGAAGGAAGGGCATAGAGATGGGGCAGAGAATCTATATAGATATATACGATCCCCTGGGGGACCCAGTGCGTTCACACAAGTTCCAGCTTCCTTTTTAAAAATAACATCCACAGCTGGTGGAAAACGGCTGGGCTCCTCCTGTGTGTGTGTGTGTGTTTGTGTGTGTGTGTGTGTGTGTGTGTGTGTGTGTACTGGGGAGGAGAGTTGTGTAATGGAGGACAGAAAGAAACAGAGACAGCAGTTGGGGGACCAAGGAGCTAAGGAAAAGAAGCCTGCCTCTGGCTTCTGCCCTGCTGGGGACAATCAGCACCCCAGAGCTAGAGCCAGTGCTACGGGGTGCACAAGAGTGACTCTTCCACAGTCAAAACTCGGGGGGGAGGGGGGGGAGTCCAGTTCTTAAATATAAGAAAAAGTATTTAATTACGGCACAATACATTTCCTATTGTCTTGAAAAAAATCAGATAGGCAGAACCTGCTGAAATGCTCTTGGGTATTCCAAGAAAATCACTTTTCTTTCTTTCCCTCACCTCTCCCATTCCTTCAGATTTTCTTCAGAGCCTAAGCCTTGGAATATGTGGCCTCTCCAAGCGGACTCCTTGCCCTCCTGGAGCTAACTAATTCCGTTTGAAATTATATTTTCACTTCCTCACAACTGGGGATTTCACAATCCAGCAGAAGCAGACGGAGGAGGAGGAAAGAGGGAGGGTGAGAGGGAAAAAAACCAACAACAATCTCTTGCCTTTGGGTTTTTATCTTTTCTGAAATAAACTGCCTCCTACAGCGAATTGCACTACAGTTGAGTACATCAATGTTATTTCCAGCGGCTCTTTTGCTTTCTCTGTGGTTCTTTAGCCTGCTGGCCAAAATAAACATGCAGTGCTTGTTGACACACATCTTGGGGATGAGCTCTTCTCTCGGTCCTTCTCCCTCACCCCATCTCCACCCTCCTCTTCTCCTGCCTCAAGTTGCGTAGTCCACAAAGCCTCCCGAAAGTCAACATCTTGCGTTTCCACCGTAGGAGGCCAGTCGGCCGGGGTGGAGGGGGCCTATCGGACTAGGCCGTGCGCTGTTGCCCGCCCGAGGGCGCTGTGCGCTGGAGCCGGAACTGCCTTACCTGTGCGTCCGTGAGGCCCAGCATCGCCGCCAGCTGCTTTCGGTCCGGCTTGGTCACGTACTTCTGAATCTCAAACCTTTTCTCCAGGCCTTTCCTCTGCAGGTTGGAGAACACAGCGCGAGACCATGAGCGCTTCCTTTTGTACGTCTGCGGCATGGTGTCCTTCGTGAGCACAGCGTAGGGACCTGCCGCAGAGCGGGAGCCAGAGGGAGGAAAGACAAGAGGGCTGTTCAGTGCCCAGTACTTGGCCTGCCGGTGTGGGGGTCCCCGTTAGGCTTGAAACCGTTTCCTGTTAACTGTCGATTCCACCCTCATTCAGAAAGCCCTTCGCGCATACACCGAATGGCCCCTCTAAGGAAGAATTTTACATGACAGTCAGAAGACCTAAAGCTAGCGTGGAGTAGAGAAGCCTGGAGGCTTGTCCTTTAATTCCAAGGGAAAGACATAAACCTCATGCGTGGCCATCAGGCCTACGAAGAGTAGACAAAAATGTCCCTCGGGCCTGAATAATGACAGCCCCTAATCATCTTTTGTGTGTGTGTGTGTGTGTGTGTGTGTGTGTGTGTGTGTGTGTGTGTGTTATTCCCGCATGTGCCCAGGCACCCAGACGTAAGCTCGCCAAGCACAAGTGTTTGAGGTCATCCCAAAATGTGTGTATGTTAATAAGTAACATCGATGCTGCATTTTTCAAGCCTCTAGGGCGAAAGACTTTGAGAAAGCCCCCCCACCCCACCGTCCACGCGCACACTTTCTGGGCTCTCCAGGCGCCCCTACCCCTTTTCAAGGGGAACCTTCCAAACAGAGCGCTAGCTCGCTGATAAATCTTTCGGTTTCTCTCTCCTGACTCCGTAGCCTCCCGCCCCAACTGTGAGATTGCGACACCGCAGCCGCCCTGGAGGCGTCAGTCCTGAGATTTCTGACTGTCAGTCGGCTTGCCCGTTAGGCAGTACTCTGGAGTTTTTCGGTACCTGGAAACGTGTCTTGAAACTGATGCTGAACTGAATTTCTTGGGTTTGAGCTTAAGGGACTCAGGATGGCAGAAGCCTCGTTAATGGGATCTAGAGATGCGAAGAACTGGCCGGCGGAGGGCTGTAGGCCTGAAAGGTGCACCCCCGCGGGCCGCCCACCGGTTAGCAGGGACGTGAGATCTGGGGACAAGGGAAAAGGATAGCAGGTTACATCTCGGGCACACTCACACTCTCCGCTGATTTGTTCCTCCCCTTCCCCTTGCCCTGGATTCACTTTTATTGAGCGAAGTCACGAGAGAACTCGTCTCGGCGCTGAAACCTCTCTCTCTCAACAGTTGCCAAGGAGCGACGCACGAAAAGTTCCTGTGTGTCCCTCACGTCCACATGCACGCATATAGTAAGTAAAGGCTTTACATAAATCGGCTTACGGCCTTACTTTCACGTGCCTTCCAAGAATCCCACAAACCCAAAACCTCCGCCCCAAGGAGGCCCCATTCTGCCCGCTCATCTAGGCGGTTTTGTTTATTATTTACATTTCCTGGGTGAATTTTTTACCAGAAATCAGATAAATGCGAAAGTGTTTCCCAAAAATGCTTTAGTTGTCAGAAAATATAATTCTGTCTCTAGATACGTTATTAAATAGATCAAAGTCATTTTAGCAGATAATTACACCAACCATTTTTATAAATATTGTTTCTAAGACGTGTTTTTAAAGAATCCCTGGAATAATTTTTTTGTTTGTTTTACATAGAACAGGTGAGTTTTATACCTAATGTTTTGTAGTTTTCTTACAATTCGTTTTCTTCTCTCCCATTTTACCGAGTTGTCCTTAATTGTAAAAACACTCAAAGGCACCCCAAGCCAGCCCGGGGTCCCGGGAGTGGGTCAGTGGTCAGAGGCCTGCAGCCTCCAGTCCAAGACCTACCTCTCAGCGTGTTGCCTTCTTTGACTTTTGGGTCAAATTCTGCAGATAAAATGCGGTCAATTCCAAATTTGAGGTCTTTGCTGGAGGGGGCCGGGGCCGAGCCACTGTGGTGGGGGTTCGGAACCACTCGCGTCCCAGAGGCTGGGGGCTGTAGGGCGCCAGCCCGAGGCGGAGGCGGAGGCTGTTGCTGCGGCGGCTGTTGCTGCTGCGGCTGTTGCTGTTGATGTTGTTGTTGCTGCGGGTGATGGTGGTGGTAGGTGGCTGAGAGAGGAGACAGCCGCTGCGGGAAGCCAGCCGGGACTTCGGAGGGCGCCACCACTGGGGTGGGTCGAAGCGGGGATCTGGCCGCCGCTTGGAAAGAGGCGTGCGGGTGAACCGAGCCCAAGTGCGCGGTGAGGGCGGCGGCCGAGGCCCCTGCCAGGCCCTCCGGGGCCGCCCCCAGGTCCCCCACGCCGGCATGCAGAATGTCTGCGATGCAGAAGGAGGGCTTCTTGACGGCGGCGGGGTCCAAGGGGAAGGAGCAGCCGCCTGGGCCGGTCGAGGAGCAGTAAGCGGCCGACCAGAGGCTGAAGTTGGAGGCGTAGAAGGGAGCCAGCCCGGCTGCGAACATCCTGCCGGGGTGAGCCGCGCGGCTGCCGCAGTCCAGCCGGACCGGGTGAGTGGACGCGCGGGGAGCAGCACGCGAGTCTCGGAGAGGGCGGCCGCAGCCGAGGACGATCCGCTTTCGCTTCTCCGCCCGCAGTGAAGAAGAGAGGCCGGGAGCCCTAGCGCCACCGAGGGAGGAGGCGAGGGCCGGGTCTCGGCCGGTCACCGCCTCGCTCCCTGGCCTCGCTTTAAAGGCGGCGCGGCGGCCGCACTCCTCGCGGGCTGGAGGCGAATGAGGGGCGCTGGGGCCGCGGGGCGGGCAGGGGAGCCAGGGAGACGGGAGCCGGACACCGCAAGAAAACCCAAACAGCTAAGCCCTAAGAGCTAAATTTAAAACAACAACAATAATAATCCGTTAGTTAGGGGGAAAAAAAAGTAATAGGAAAAAAAAAAAAAAAAAAAAAAACTCGTCTCTAAAAACTCCCAAAGTTTTGGCAGGAGCTTTCGAGTCAGGCCCGGGGTAGGACCTCGATCCGAGCGCTCATTGGTCATCCTCATGACCAATGGGAGCGGGGAGTGGAGGGGAATTAGGAATGAGGAGGCGTGGCCGGGCCCGAGCCCCGCCCCGGCCACGCCAAAGTGTTTGCTGCGGCCGCGTGGGCTTAGTAACGCACATCGCAGTGAGTCTTGCTACTCTGCGTAGGGGCCAGGCAGCCGCTCCGGAGGGCTCTAACTCTCTTCTAACTTCTGCAGCTCCGAACTGCCACGGGGCAAGGAGGATTGGTCACAGGAGCTTTCCTGAAGCGCTTGTCACCCGGGGCGAGTTGGGGGAGTGGGGAAGGGACGGTTATCTCACTCTTTAGGGCTATGCAAAGCCCGCCTCCCGGTGGAGAGCAGAGAGCGGTTTGGACCCTTTGCTTCCCTTCTCTTGACCTCATTCTGCTTTTATTCCAGGAGTCCGTGTCCTCGGCAAAGCCCCTCATCTTTCTTGGACCCTTGCCCAAATGTTGCCACCCTGAGTCCCAGCCCAACTCAGCACCACGTCCGCCCTGTGCCTCCCTGGAGATCCTCGGGGAAGCGAGAAGGAGGGGTGACCGCAAATTAGTTTTATTCTGAGCTGTCACACAGTGACAACTTGAACGAGTGACTTTTCAAACAAAATAAGACGGATGGCTCCAAACGTCTCCCTTAGACGCAGCCAAACCTTTCCCCGGAGCCTCAGAGGCTACAAAACAGGCTGCCTCCAGAAACCCGGGAGCGGCACGCGCGTCCCTCCTTTGCAGGAGGTTGTAGGAAATGTCAGCCTCCCTCCTCCACCACATCTCCGGATCACGTGGGGTTCGTTGTTTTGCAAGTGCCCACAAGAGCAGATTTCCGTGGGGTTCAATATTGCTTTCAATTCTGTGACAGCTTCCCCAGGAACCCCTTGGGCCTGGTCGCAGGAGGAGCTGCAGTGGTGGTCAACGTCTTCCATTCGTGCCTTCGGTCTTTAGAACGCGGGTGGTGGTAGTGGGGGTTTTGTGCAACATCAACATCTCTATTTTAAGAATTTGTTCTCTTTTAAATTATAGTCAGAATGGATTTCCCCACCCCTCTCCCAAACAAACCACAGGCCACCCAGATAAGCTGTTTTTGCACATTTTCAGGAAGAAAATAAAATAATACGAATAATGAAACCACGAAATCTTTTGTTTTCGATTGCCCTAATAAGCATCTCCTAACAGAGATTCTGTGGCATTTTTATTTCCCTTCAGCACGAAGGCTCCTCACCAAATAAACTCAGAAAGGCAAGTGAACTTAAAATGCCTATCTCAAGTTCAGGGTTTGGACTTACAAAATTAATTTCTGGTGGCTTCTCTAGCCCCTTGATGCAGATGCTATCCTTTTAAGCTTTTGACTTTCTCCTGGAAAATTTCAATCACTTGCGATCAGCCAGCACTAAGATCTCTCCCTTTCCCTCTCTCCCCCTCCTCCCGCCCTCCAGCTCTCCCGCTCTCCGTCTCTCTTTTATTGCAAGGTTTTCTTCCCCTGCTCCACGCAGCCAGGAGAGAGGTGCTATTTCCAGAGACAGATGGGTGTGTTTGGCTGAGGGTAAGGATACCTGGGGCGACAGGCGTAATAAGACCAGTCTTTCGGTGTCAAGCTGAAGGCAAAGGAGCGACAAGTACAACATGGGCAATTGAGGCGCTGGCTGAGGGTTCTGGTGAGCCTTCGGTGTGAGTGTGCGTAGCGGAGGCCGTGAGCCCTCTCCTTTCTAGTGCCACTTCCAGTCTGATTGTGATTCTAATTTGACTGCAAACATTTAGACCTCGGCCTAAGCCCAAACTCACGGTTGTGAAAGAGGTGCATTTACTCCTTACCGAGGCAGCGCCGCGCGCCCTCACCCTCTCTCTTAAGAAATAAGACTCCCCTATCCGCATTCATCCTTTCCAAGTTTTGCGACGCTCCGGGTTGGGCACGGGATGCAGACCTGGGGGAATGCGGGCCCTCGCGCGTTCCCTGAGGTGCCCACAACTCGCATCTGCCGAGATTCAAGGCCCGGAGCGCCGGGCAGATGTGGCAAAAGCGAGGCCCCGAGGCCCGCCGACTCCTTGCTGCGCCGCGAGCCTCCCTTTCTCCGCCAGGCCAGTGGCTGGATTGGAAGTTGCAACTTCGCCCGCGCGCCCCTTGCTCTCCCAGGCCTCGGCTTCCTTGCAATCGCATCGGCGCCATCCAAGGCCTTACTCCCAGCTCCCGGAGGCAAACGCGAAAAGCAAGTCTTTGGAGCGACCCCCGCCGCCCCCTCTACCGCTTCCCCAGGCCCAAGCCTGGCCCCTACAGGCCCCTCGCCGAGTTCTGAGCCTGCAGACTCCCGCCCTCCTTACTCCCCACTCTTCAGAACCAAGAAAGCAGCAGGAAACCCTGGGCTCGCCGGAGTTCAGGTCATCTCCTGTTTTTTGATGGGCTCAAACTCGGACTAAATGAGCGGATGTGCCTGTGAGATTGGTCTCAAAATAGAAGCGGCCTTAGTATTTTAGGATACTGCAGAAATCCTTATTTCTTCCGGAGAAAAACTCTATAATGACTCCTAGCACTTCCCCTTTCAATATTTGTGCAACTTTATCTCCACCGGCAAGTTGCTCGGGTGACGCAAATCCGCCCTTGTGTATTACAACTACCAAAATAAATGCACGGAAATCAATTCCCTTCTAGCAATGAAAATATAAATATACAGCTGCGACTTTCCCCTTTAATCTTTGCTTTCCGAGCGGCTCCGGGCTGTGGCGAAATGAACTGGCCCAGAGCTATTGAGCCGGGCAGGGAGGTCCTGAGGGCAGAGGCGAGGGCTCCCCAGGGCCTGGTAGCCATGGGGGTTGAGGATCTAACAGGAAAGAAAAGCGCCTGGCTACACCGAATTAACTTGAGCTTGGTCTACGCAGCGGAGACCCTAACTGTGGCTTCATTTTTTGGGAAAATGTCGCATTGGCTGGGGTTTCTGGTCATTCTGACTGCTGTCTTTAATGCTTTCAACTCATCACTTCACTTTTCCTAGTTAGACATAGCCAAAGACGATTTCACCATACTGGGAATGGATAAGATCAGAGAAGGTTCTTTTTATAATTTAACAATATAGCTTATGGGTATTTAGGATTTAAAAGGCACCTGAATCAGGGGCTTATGCAATGACTGAGGCAAGAGATGGGTTTCACCATCCTTTGGTTCTCCCTGTCTTTGAAGCTTCCATATTTAAATTGTCAGTGCAGATTTTTGTCCCAAAACCAGAGTCACAGATCCACACTGAGCATAGGTCAATTATAATGAATGCTGGGCCTTGTATATTACAGGACCATAACTCTGCAAGGGCTTGAACTGGCTATATCTGCTATCTGTTTTGCTTTTCTTGTACATTCTGAGCAAAATAATGTGCAAGGCAGATGCTCTGTGGACTTGGGAACCCCTCTCCTCTGAATTTCAAATATTCTTGCAAACATGGTACCTACTGGCTTCAAGAAAAGAGATGGAAATAATTAAATATTTACAATCAGAAAGAAAAAGAAACACAGCTTATCCAGCTACTTGAGAATTCAAGAAATTTACAGCAATGTAGGAATCTGTGTATACTGTGCCTGTCTTCCTGCCAGCTGGAGATTTATGGATCACTGGGCCCAGCAGTCATACTTAGTGGTGGATATGGGAGTTCTGTTCTTTGTGGGTGTCAGACACTAGAGATTAGGACCCTAATGACCCCCCACAGACATATCCCCTACCCACACACACATACTTTGGCCTATTCTAAGTGGGACACAACTCTCTTTTCTTGGAGATCTTAGAGTTATTCCAGAATTTCTGAGTTTTGAGAAAAGTTGGACTTTTCTATGGGGTGGGAAAAGCAAATAATGCAATAGAGCTACAAGCATCCATAGCTATTTGATTTATTCTTTTTCCTTTTCTCCATTTCCCAGATGTGGCAGATTTGCAGGTGGCCAGCTCTCTATTTGGCTGTGGCCCTGCCCTTGAACTTTAGCCATAGGTCTTGCTCTAAAGTTTCAGACAGCCTTTTGGCTCTGATTCCATTTGCCCTTTCCCCTCATAGGGCAATATCTCACATAGGAAATATGTGAGATATTTCCCTTCCCTCACTACTAAGATATACCACTTTACATATATGTACCTCTGTCTCTCTCTCTCTCTCTCTCTCTCTCTCTCACACACACACACACACACACACACACACACACATTCTCTGGGAATCTTAGGGGGTGGGGAAGGGAAGGCAGGCAGTTTGGGATTTGTTCCTGTTTCAAAGAGCGCTTCTCTGCCTCTCCAAGTCATCCTCTCTACATCCAGCCAAGAAAGACCCCGAATCTCATAAAAACCTACGGCAGAACCCATTTCAGCATGGCACATTATAACAGACTCATACACGTTTGCAATGAAATCATAAGAGTAAAATATGAGAGCCTATCTGTAGCATATATGAGCTTACATACTTATTTGCACAGGCTTCTGTTTAGTAGCTGTAAATGGTGCTCTCCCACTCCCAATACATTAGCCACTCATCTTGGATTTGTTGCCTGAATTATTGAATCTGAATGGCTGGTTGTTAAGGTAGGAGAAGGAAGAGTAGGTGAAAATCATATATCCAAAACAGGGAGGGATGAAAGGCGTTCCCAAAGCAGTATTTCTCTAAACAAACAAATAAACCTTCTTCCCTTTGAGACAGGTTTTCAAGTTAGAGCGCAGGTTCTAAGGCCAGAAGATGGACTCAGGCCCAGACTAAAAAGCAGTCATGGGAAGGGATCTTCTGAAGGGAAAGAATCCTGGAGTCAATGAGAGGGATTTTGCAGATAAAGCCAAATGGTTGTTGTCCCCATCTCAGTGGTCCTAATCTGCCCACCAGCACCCACCATAACTGGGACAGCCCTGGATTTAATGACGGACTCCCCCTAGCCCTGTCCCAGCCCACTACACCCAGGCATCTCCCTCCCTGGAGGAGCCCACCTAGTACTGAAAGTTGGTTCTCTGCTGACACCTGCTGGACCATCTCTACATTGTTTTCTGGCAGTAACCATCCTGTGCCAGCAACATTGTTATGATGAAAGTTGACTCTTCCTTTTGCAAAAATGCAGGTTTCTAAAATTGGCTTTGACTAGCAGCTGTTTCCTTCCATATTGCAACAATATGGGAAGATCTTGTACTATGTGTTTAAAATCACTAGACCGGGCGAGGGAAGCAGTCATGGTTCAGGAATAATACTGTGTACATTTTACAGATCTCAAGGTCAATTCACATTTATTGTCTCACTTCTTTAAAATAGCCAACTGTAGGATACCGACGAGGGATTATTATCCCATTTGACTTTAGGAAGTTGATCCTCAGAAAGGTTAAGTGGCTTGCCCAAGGTGACGTAGTTGGGAAATGGTGTTGGAGGGAACAGAGGCTAGGTTTTCTGGTTCATCAACCAGTACTATACCATTCAGCCAATTTCTTCAGGGAAAATGGTTTATTCAGAGGAAAAACTCTTTGCCCTCAATCAGAATGTGTATTGACTTCAAACAAAGAGCTGGAGAAAAGAAGTATGTCTAACCCAGACATACTACCCTACCCTGAAATTTCTTTCTCTCCTCAGCATTAAATGTGGAGACTTCCTGCCTCCCAGTATCATGCCACTCGTTAAATTCTAATTTGGGCATCTACCCAAATGAGGTCCAAATTTGATTTGGGTAGATGCTCCAAATCAGAATTCAATGAGTAGCATGATACTGTGTCCAATTCACATCTGCAAATGAAAATAAATCCCTCAGTTGATAATTCAGTTTTGTCTTTGCATTAATAAAAGTAAATCATTTTGACTATTTAAAATATCCAACCAACTAGATAGTTTGCCCAGGAAGGCATTTTTCTAAACCTTCTCACCCACCCTCCTTGCCCTCCATCATAACATCCTGGTCACCTTTTTCCATTGCAACTGGAAAGCAGTATATTTTGGTTGCCATCAAAGCCCTGGCTTCAAACTCTATGACTCTCTGAATGTGAGAATGTCTCTCAGCTTCCAATGCTTCATCTCTCTCTCTCTAGTATTACCCTCATCTCCCCACCCTACTCTTTTTCCCACAGCAGCCACGTGCAATGGAGATTTCTACAGGAAGCATGACATGTGAGGTGCTCAAGAGGCAGGAACTTAAGAAGCCTGTGAGCAGATTTTAAGAGGTTTCTATGCAGATCCCAGAAGCAGGCATCCTTGACAGCAGGGAGCCTCAAAGCAGACATAGTGTTCCCTGTTATTCTGGTCTGCTGGAAGATAAGAGGCTTTCAGTTGCTCTCCCCACTCCTTTGCTTCTTTTCCCTCTCCCATAACAAATATTATTTTAGTAATCAAGGTCATATAGAATCTTCTGAAATTTCTTAGAATTTTTCAAACTTACTGCCAACCTCCCTGGTTGAGAATTTCCTTTCGTCATGCCTAGATAGAGAGAAATGGTGAGTTCTAGGGCCATGCACTCTGCTAAGCACTCTACAGACATTATCTCATATGATTCTAATTTATTTATTTATTTTGTTTTTAGAGATGGGATCTCACTATGTTGCCCAGTCTGGTCTCAAACTCCTAGCATCAAACGATCCTCCCATCTTGGCATCCCAAAGTTCTGGGATTACAGGCATGAGCCACTGGACCTGACCCTCTCTCACGTGCTTCTAAAAACAAGTTCAGGAAGGAGCTATCATTATTTCCATTTTACTTGGGGGTAAGGGAGGCCTAGAATGGTTAAGTAACTTACCTAAGGTCACAGTAAGTAGGGCACATTGAATTTGAAGCTGCATTTTTTAGCCACTAGGCTCCTTGCTCATTGTTAATGTTTAATTTTTATGTCAACTTGACTTGGCCATGGGATGCCCAGATAAACATGATTCTGGGTGTGTCCATGAGGGTGTTTCTGGATCACATTAACATTTGAGTTGGCAGACTGAGTAAAGCAGATTTCTCTCCCCAGTGTGGGTAGGCCTTATCCAATCCATTGGAGGCCTACATAGAACAAAAAGCTGAGTAAGGAGAATTTACTCTCTCTGCCTGTTTTCAAGCTGAGATATTGGTATTCTCCTGCACTGGGACTGGAATTTACACCATCAGTTCTCCTGATTCTCAGGCCTTCCATCTCAAACTGGAACTACACCATCAGCTTTCCTGGGTCTCCAGCGTGTAGGCAGTAGATCATGAAACTTCTCAGCCTCCATAATTGCTTCAGCCAACTCTATAGTTAGCAGGAGACCCCAGTTTCTGCATGCAGCAATGGCCTGCTGTGTGCACATGACTACCTACCTTTCCTGAAAGCTGAGACCTCACTCTGCTTGGTTTCCTTTTCAGCCCTTCCCAGTTAACTCTCTCAAGGTCAAATAAATTAAAACTGTTAAAAAAAAATGGTGAGGTAAGGCAGTGACACTTAGCCTCAATCAAATATCCATGGTTGATTCTATGATGAGCAGGAATTGATCATCACAACTCTTCATTATAGTTTGCCTTGAACTATATGTTTAATATGATAATAAGAATTTTTTTTTGAGTCAGGGTCTCACTGTTGTCCGGGCTGGAGTGCAGTGGCACGCTCATGGCTCACTGCAGCCTTGACCTCCTGGGCTCAAGCAATCCGAGTCTCGCTCTGTCGCCTAGGCTGGAGTGCAGTGGCACGCTCATGGCTCACTGCAGCCTTGACCTCCTGGGCTCAAGCAATCTGCCCACCTCAGCCTCCCAAGTAGCAGAGACTACAATTATGCACCACCACACCTGGCTAATTTTTTTTTATTTTTTTTATTTTTTATTTTTGTAGAGAAGGGGTTTCACCACATTGCCCAGGCTGGTCTCGAACTGCCGAGCTCAAGTGATCTGCACACCTCAGTCCTGCAAAGTGCTGGGAATGCAAGCATAAGCCACTGTGCCCAACTGAAACATGTTTAATATAATTATTTGATAAACTTGGTTGTAACGTTATTTTTACGTGTTCACTGTGTTATTTTCAATAAATTCCTCTTCTTAATGCTTTCAACATAGGTTCCATTGTGAAAGCAGTTTGGTGTTTGTTTATTTGTTTGTTTGTTTGTTTGTTGAGAAAGAGTCTTACTCCACCACCCAGGCTGGAGTGCAGTGGCATGATCTTGGCTCACTGCAACCTCTGCCTCCCAAGCTCAATCGATTCTCCTGCCTCAGCCTCCTGAGTAGCTGGGGTTACAGGCGCCTGCCAACACGCCCAGCTAATTTTTGTATTTTTAGCAGAGACAAGGTTTCACCATGTTGGCCAGGCTGGTCTTGAACTTCTGACCTCAAATAATCCGCCCACCTCGGCCTCCCAAAGTGCTGAGATTATAGGCATGAGCCACCGCACCCAGCCAGCAGTTTGGTTTTCTAAAGCAGGAATACCTCTATAGATTTGTTAAGTTGGGTGTTACTTAAGAAACAGAGAAAAATCTGGGTGTTTACAGGGCTATCATGTGAACGATGTAATTTTAATCCTATGACTGGAGACAGTAATGGGGAATAGGTCTTGGAGAGACTGGGGGAATCTCAAATCCAGACCTAACAACTGTATATAATCCCAGTGGAGAAGTGAGGCATCCAAAGAAGCCCATGTGGCTGCACAGAGGGCTCATCAGTAGGCTTCAATCTTTAAAAAAGCATGTAGCAAAACAGGAGTTTACAAAGACAAAGTCCAAGAGAGTGGCAGTAACCTCTAAGTGCACTTGCAGAATGCCTGGAGCCCATGGTGAAGTTAGACTTGTAAAGTATGTGACTGGTAGTAAACAGGACTTTTAAATCTATGCCTACACAGAAGGATGAAAAAGTACCAGGTTTCAGTGAACATGATGCAATCGCTGATAACAGACAGAAGTAAGAATTATCCAACTCTTAGTTTACTTAGATCTTCTTATTCAGAGAGAATGTTTTTGAAATTATAAATAAATTTAAAACAATGAATGTAAATTTGAAGTTTCACTATAGTACATGCTTTTACTGTTCCCTCTTCCTTGAAAGTACTTTTTTGAAAAAGTAGTTGCTTAAAATTAGTTTGGTCCTTGAGAGTTCTGATTTACTACTTTTTAATCCCAAAGTACTAAAAAAACTTTCTAATGTGATCTTAGATTCACTGTTAACTATATCTTTGGGAATTTGTGAGGAATAAGAGAGATGCCAAAACCAAGAGGCAAAAAATAGGCCAAATTTTAAAGGGGTTTTAAACTTCAGATTGGTAAATATATTGTTCCCTGGAAATTTTGGCCTGGAGTATCAAGTACATGAATTGTCTGCTTTTTGAAAGGCTTGGAGGATTCCACTGAAGCAATACGGACTGTTTATAAATAACAAGTTATGTTAAACTAATAACTTTTTTTCTAAAAAGGTTATTAAGTTGATTAATTCATTCATTACATTCACAAATAATTTAATGAGCCAGGTACTACATGCCAGGAGTTCGTCTAGACACTGGCAACCGAGTAAAACAAAATAAAACAAAACTTCTGGCTTTCAAGAAGCATGCATTGTAGTGGTGAAGCAGGCAAAAAGTGACTAGATATATGTTAATAGGGAAAAACGCTGGGAGAAAAATAAAGCAGGATAATGGAATTAAGAATTAAGAGTAATAACACTGGAAAACTGCATTTTGACATAAGCGAAACACTTAACAGTGGCTGCATATTAGACTTTAGGACAAGATGATGAAATATGGATTAATGATGTGATGCTCATTGATTGAATTCTTCAACCTTGACACCTAGTAACTGACATGGACCCAGAGGGGTTGGTTCAGTCTGAGGACTATGCTTCAAACTGTTGCTGGTCCACTCTTGGGCAACACTGGTGTCTGTGATTTAGATGGAGATGTAGAAGGTATTAATATCATACCAAGTATGCAGTGCAACAAAGCTAGGAAGAATAATGGGACAAAGCCGATGGACAAAAGAAATCCAGTCCTCTACAAAAGCAACAAGAACACTGGAAATAGAGTCAGCAATCAACTTTTTCAGAACTCTGGAAATTAACCAAAACCTCGTAACAATTTGAAAAGTGTTTGTTCAAGAAAAATGGCAGAATCTTGGTAAGAGTGACAAGATTTATAGCATTTTCACTTACTGTATTCTGATCTCTGTCTCCTCAGTTTTTGTGATAGCTCTGAAAGCCAACAGCTTCACCATCATGGTATCATGAAAACCAGCAGCCTAGCAGTAACTAGAGTCGGGAGGCGGGGGTGGGGGGAATACTTTCGGAGGTACCCAAAAGTCTCATCACCAGAGAACTGTCCCCGTCTTTGATCTCTCTGGCAGTTCTCTGAAGACCCTCACTTGCAGAACTGACCTTTATTTCACCTAACTCAGAACCCAGGGGCATTGGTCAAAATAATGAGCAACAATTTTCACATTGCAGCTGCCTGTGGCTGCTATAACAGTTGAGGACAAACAAGAAGTTGACAAAAAAGTTAAAAAGATAGACTGGAGAATAAACTGTCCCGAGGAGGCTTTGTAAAATTCTGACATATTCCTGGGAATTTAGAAGACCATGTACATATGCAGGGCTGTGCAGATGCCACACTAATCACCCAGTGATTAGGAAGTCCTAATCACTCACCTCTGACTGAAATTGAGGCTATGCAAAGACACACAATAAAGGCTAACATTTAGTTGTAACCTGCTTGCAAGACCATTAAAGTTGCACTCCTAACACATACACAGAGTCTCTTGACAAAGGTGGTAACAGTTATTGATGCAAGACATAAGGAAATCTCTGTCCAATAATTAGTTGAATGGTAAGCTAACCAAACAGAGACTTCAGTGGCTGCATGTGAAAAAGAACAGCGACTTTACACAGCTAGTTCAGAGAAGTCACTAAACAAACAACTATCATAACAAATAATAAATGTAACAAACCCTACTGATGGGTGGGATCTGCTTTCCAGAGTTGTCACGTTATATTGTTTAAAATGTTGAGTTAAATACAGACACACACACACACACACACACACACACACACACAGAGGGCATGGTGAAGTGTGCCTGCAGTCCCAGCTACTTGGGAGACTGAGGTGAGAGGGAGGATCCCTTGAGCCCAGGAGTTTGAGACTAGCCTGGGCAACACAACAAGACACCATCTCTAAAACAAACGAATACTGTAAGACAAAGAGGTCGGGTGCCGTGGCTCACGCCCTAATCCCAACACTTTGGGAGGCTAAGGCGGAGGGATCACGAGGTCAGGAGATCCAGACCATCATGGCTAACACGGTGAAACCTCGTCTCTACTAAAAATACAACAACACAAAAAAAATTAGCAGGGCGCGGTGACAGACGCCTGTAGTCCCAGCTACTCAGGAGGATGAGACAGGAGAATCGCTTGAAGACGGGAGGCGGAGCTTACAGTGAGCGGAGATCGCACCACAGCACTCCAGCCTGGGAGAGAGAGTGAGATTCCGTCTCAAAACAACAACAACAACAACAGCAACAAAAATGCCCCATACTCAAGCAAATAAAGTAGTCAATAGAAACTGTCCCAAAGAAAGTCCACACATTGAACTTACTATGAAAAGTCTTAAAATTAGTTATTACAAATATGTTCAAAGAACTAAAGGAAAATGTAAGAATGATGTATCACCAAATAAAGAATGTCAATAAAGAAATAGGAATTATTTAAAAGAACAAAATAGAGATTCTGGTGTCAAAAAGTACAATGACTAAAATAAAATATTCATTAGAGGAGCTCAACAGCAGATTTGAGCTGGCAGAATAATAATAATAATAAAGTGGATTTATAGATAGGTCAATAGATGTTATCCAGTCTGCAGAACAGAAATAAAAATGAATGAAGGGAAATCAGCAGGAACTCAAAGACTTATGGGACATCACCAATTGCACCAACATGTGCATAATGGGGGTCTGAGAAGGAAAGAAATGGCAGAAAGAATATTTGAAGACAAATGACTGAAAACTTCTCAAATTTGATTTTAGGAAAAAAACATTTATCCACACAGCCAATGTAGCCGAAGCTCAGTGAAGTACAAGAGACCTGTACCTAAGCATATCATAATTAAACTGTTGAGAGACAAAGACATTCTTGAAGACAGCAAGTAAGAACCAACTTATCACATAAGAAGAATTCTCAAGCAGATAAACAGCAAATTTCTCATTTCTCTTAGAAACCATGGAAGCCAGAAGACAGTGGGATGGCATATTTAATGTGTAGAAGGAAAAAAAAAAGTCAAAAAAATCATACCATAGACATCAAAAATATCCCTCAAAAACAAAATGGAAATTAAAACATTCTTAGGTCAAAAAAAACTGAGAGAATCATCACTAGCAGACATGTCCTACAAAAAGAAAAAAAATAGTAAAGGGAATTCTTCAAGCTGAAATAGAAGGACACTAGATGGTAACTTGAATTCACATGAAAAAATAAAATGCACTGGTAAAAGATTACTGCTTAAAAGATTACTGCATAAAACAATAATTATAAAAGTGTGTTGAGGAGCTTATGATGTATAAAGATGTAATTTGTGGGGTGGAGCAAGATGGCCAAATAGGAACAGTTCCAGTCTCCAGCTCCCAGCACCGCACGACACAGAAGACAGGTGATTTCTGCATTTTCAACTGAGGTACTGGGTTCATCTCATTAGGGACTGTCGGACAACCGGTGCTGGTCAGCTGTTGCAGCCCTACCAGGGAGAGCTGAAGCAGGGCGAGGCATCACCTCACCTGGGAAGTGCAAGGGGGAAGGGAATCCCTTTTCCTAGCCAGGGGAACTGAGACACACAACACCTGGAAAATCGGGTAACTCCCACCCCAATAGTGCGCTTTACCAAGGGTCCTAGCAAACGGGCACACCAGGAGATTATATCCCACACCTGGCCGGGAGGGTCCCACGCCCACGGAGCCTCCCTCATTGCTAGCACAGCAGTCTGCGATCTAATGGCAAGGCAGCAGCGAGGCTGGGGGAGGGGCGCCTGCCATTGCTGAGGCTCAAGTAGGTAAACAAAGCTGCTGGGAAGCTCGAACTGGATGGAGCTCACAGCAGCTCAAGGAGGACTGCCTGTCTCTGTAGCCTCCACCTCTGGGGACAGGGCACAGCTAAACAACAACAACAAAACAAAAACAACAAAAGCAGCAGAAACCTCTGCAGACACAAACGACTCTGTCTGACAGCTTTGAAGGGGCAGTGGATCTCCCAACACGGAGATTGAGATCTGAGAAGGGACAGACTGCCTGCTCAAGTGGGTACCCCTAAGTAGCCTAACTGGGAGACATCCCCCACTAGGGGCAGGCCGACACCCCACACCTCACACGGTGGAGTACACACCTGAGAGGAAGCTTCCAAAGCAAGAATCAGACAGGTACACTCGCTGTTCAGCAATATTTTATCTTCTGCAGCCTCTGCTGCTGATACCCAGGCAAACAGGGTCT
>NW_012110752.1:539637-553182 GCF_000951045.1 Mandrillus leucophaeus | reverse complement strand
ATAATAATAATAATAATAATAATAATAAAAGATGTAATTTGTATGATGATAATACCACAAAGGAGAGCTATATAGGAGCAAAGTTTTGGTACACTATTGAAAATTAAGTTAATTTGTAAAATTAAGTAATTAAGAAAATTACTTAATTGAATTAAGTAAATTCAAATGAGATTGTTACAAATTAAGATGCTAATTGTAAACAAATATACATATGAAAGACATGATAATATAACTAAGATGTTATACTAGAAAACATCTAAAACAAAATAAAACACTAATGGAGGAATAGAGGAACAAAAACAACATGAGACATGTAGAAAACAACAAAATGCAGGTATAAATCTTACCTTATCTTAGTTACATTAAATGTAAATGGATTACATACTCCAATAAAGAAGTAAAAATTGGCACAATGGATTTTTAAAAATTGATCCAACTATGCTATCTACAAAAGACACACTTGAGTTTTAAAGACACAAAAAGATTGAAAGTAAAAACGAGAAAAGATATAGCATGAAAACAATATCGAAATTAACATCACACAAAATAGAAGTTAAAACAAAAATTATTACTAGAACCAAAGTGAAACAGTTTATTATGAGTAAGAGGTCAATTCATCAAGAAGATATAATTATAATTACATATGCACGAAGAGCTCCAAACTACACGTAGCAAAAATTGGCAGAATTGCAAGAAAAAATAGATAATTAAACAATAACAGCTGGAGATTTCAATATCCCACTTTAAATAATGAATAGAACAGCTGGACCAAAGATCCATGAGAAAATTAAAGACTGGAATATTCCACACCATAATTCAATCAGACTCAACACATTTCTATGAAACACTTCACCCAACAACAGCAGAATATATGTGTGCTTCTCAAGTGCACATGAAACGCCCTCCAGACTAGATCACATGTTAAGCCATAAAATACGTCTAGAAAATTTTGAAAGGATTTAAGTCATAAAAAGCATGCTCTCCAACCACATGAAATTAGAAATTAACAACAGAAAGAAGTTGAAAAATTCACTACTATGTGAAAATTAAACAATATACTCCTAAGTAATCAATGGGTCAAAAAAGTAATCACAAAGGAAACTAGATAATATTTTAAGGTGAATAAAAAATGTATACACAACAAACCAAAATTTCCAAAATTTAACCAAAGCACTGCTTAGATGGAAATGTATAGGTAAACACCTATTTTTTTTTTAAAGAAATCTCTTAAAAGCAAATCTTTCACCTGAAGTTCCTGAAGAATAAAAGAGCAAAGCAAGCTAAATCCGAAGTAAGTAGAATGAAGAAAATAATAAACATTAAAGTACAAATAAGTAAATTAGGGGATCGAAAAACAATAGAGAAAATTAATCAAACCGAGTTTGACTCTACAAAAAAATAAAGTTGATTAACCTTTAGCTACACTGACCAGGAAAAAAAGAGAAAAGACTCAAATTACTAATATCAGGAATGAGATATTACTGCTAACCTTACAGAAATAAAAAGAATTATGAATACAACGAACAACTGTATGCCAACAAATTAAACAAAATAGATGAAATGGGCAGATTTCTGGAAAAACACAACTACGAAAACTGACTCAAGAAGAAACAGAATATTTGAGTAGACACATAATGAATAAAGAGCTTGAATTAGTAATTAAAACACTTCCCACAAAAAATCTTGCCACAAAGTTAAGCATCAGAGAGCTTCACAGGTGAATTCTGCCAAATGCTTAAAGAAGCATTAACACTAGTCCTTCACAAACTCTTAAAAAAATAAAAGAAGAGGTTATACTTCCCAGTTCATTCTATGAGGCCAGTATTTTTATATCAAAATCAGACAAAGATGTCACAATAAAAGAAAATTATACAATATTTCCTATGAATATAGATGTAAAAATCCTCAACAAAATACCAGCAAATTTAATCCAGCAACACATAAATGAGATTACACACTATTCCCAAGTGAGATGCCTCCCAGGAATGCAAGGTTGTTACCACATACTAAAATTAAACAAATAATACACCTCCTTAATAGAATAATGGAAAAAACCCACACAATTATTTCAATAGCTAGAACAGCCTTGAAAAACACAAAGTTAGAGTGCTCACACTTCCTGAATGATTTTAAATCTTACTGCAAAGCTACAGAAATCAAGACAGTGTGGAACTGGCATGAAGACAGACATATTAATGAATACAATAGAATTGAGAGTACAGAAATAGAACCTTACACTGATCAATAGATTTCTTACAATATTTGCAGGTCAATTTAATGAGGAAAGAATGATCCTTTTAATAAATGGTGTGTGATAACTGGATATTTACATGCAAAAGCATGAAGCTGTTGCCCTACCTCACACCATATATACAAAGTAATTAAAAATGGATCATTGACCTAAATATAAGCAAAAAAAACTATAAAACTATTAGAAGAAAACATAGCAGTAAATCTTTGTGATTTTGTATTAGGCATTGATTTTTTATACATTCATCAAAATGCAATAAAAAATAGACAAACTGGACTTTATCAAAATTAAAACTTCTGTGTTTCAAGAGATATCATTAATAAAATGAAAGACAACCTATCACTGCTGTGAAGATAGCTGAATAGAAACAGCTCCAGTCTGCAGCTCCCAGCAAGACTGATGCAGAAGGCAGGTGATTTTTGCATTTCCAACTGAGGTACCTGGTTCATCTCATTGGGACTGGTTGGACAGTGGGTGCAGCCCCACGGAGGGCAAGTCGAAGCAGGGTGGGGTGTCGCCTCACCTGGGAAGCACAAGGGATCAGGGCAAAGGGTCAGGGGACTTCCCATTCCTAGCCAAGGGAAGCCATGAGAGACTATACTGGGAGGAACAGTGCACTCTGGCCCAGATACTGCACTTTTCCCACAGTCTTCACATGCAGCAGACCAGGAGATTCCCTCTGGTGCCTGGCTCAGGGGGTCCCATCCCCACAGAGCCCAGCAAGCTAATATCCACTGGCTTGAAATTTTTGCTGCTAACACAGCATTCTGAGGTTGACCTGGGACGCTAAAGCTTGGTGTGGGGAGGGGTGTCTGCCACTGCTGAGGCTTGAGCAGGCAGTTTTACACTCACAGTGTAAACAAAGCTGCAAGGAAGTTCAAACTGAGCAGAGCCCATTGCAGCTCAGCAAGTCCACTGCAGCCAGACTGCCTCTCTAGGCAGGGCATCTCTGAAAAAAAGGCACCAGCCCCAACCAGGGACTTATAGATAAAACACCCATCTCCCTGGGACAGAGAAACTGGGGGAAGGGGCAGCTGTGGGCACAGCTTCAGCAGACTTAAACGTCCCTGCCTGACAGTTCTTAAGAGAGCAGCAGATACCCTGGCACAGCATTCAAGCTCTAACAAGGGATAGGGTGCCTTCTCAAGTGGGTCCCTGACCCATGTGTGTCCTAACTGGGAGACACCTCCCAGTAGGGGTGGACACACACCTCATACAAGAGAGCTCTTACTGGCATCTGGTGAGTGCCCTCTGGGACGAAGCTTCCAGAGGAAGGAACAGGCAGCAATCTTTGCTGTTCTGCAGCCTCCACTGGTGATACCCAGGCAATTGGTCTGGAGTGGACCTCCAGCAAATTCCAGCAGACCTACAGAAGAGGGGCCTGACTGTTAGAATGAAAACTAACAAACAGAAAGGAATAGTACCAAAATCAGCAAAAAGGATGTCCACTCATAGACCTCATCCGAAGATCACCAACATCAAAAACCAAAGGTAGATAAATCCACAAAGAGGGGGAGAAATAAGCACAAAGGGCTCAAAACGCCAAAAACTTGAATGCCTCTTCTACTCCAAAGGAACACAACTCCTCACCAGCAAGGGAACAAAACTGGATGGAGAATGAGTTTGACAAATTGACAGAAGTAGACTTCAGAAGGTGGGTAATAACAAACTCCTCTGAGCTAAAGGAGCATGTTCTAACCCAATGCAAGAAAGCTAAGAACCTTAAAAAATGGTTAGATGAATTGCTAACTAGAATAACCAGTTTAGAGAAGACCATAAATGACCTTATGGAGCTGAAAAACACAGCATGAGAACTTCGTGAAGCATACAAAAGTATCAATAGCCAAATCGATCAAGCAGAAGAAAGGATATCAGAGATTGAAGATCAACTCAATGAAATAAAGTGAGAAGACAAGATTAGAGAAAAAAGAGTGAAAAGAAATGAACAAAGCCTCCAAGAAATATGGGACTATCTGAAAAGACCAAATCTACATTTGATTGTTGTACCTGAAAGTAACAGGGAGAATAGAATCAAGTTGGAAAACACTCTTCAGAATATTATCCAAGAGAACTTCCCCAACCTAACAAGGCAGACCAAGATTCAAATTCAGGAAATACAGAGAACACCACAAAGATATTCCTCAAGAAGAGCAACCCCAAGACACATAATTGTCAGATGCACCAAGGTTCAAGTGACGGAAAAAATGTTAAGGGCAGCTAGAGAGAAAGGTCAGGTTACCCACAAAGGGAAGTTCATCAGACTAAGAGCGGATCTCTCTGCAGAACCCCTACAAGTCAGAAGAGAGTGGGGGCCAATATTCAACATTCTTTAAAAAAAGAATTTTCAACCCAGAATTTCATATCCAGCCAAGCTGAGCTTCATAAGAGAAGGAGAAATAAAATCCTTTACAGACAAGTAAATGCTGAGAGATTTTGTCACCACCAGGCCTGCCTTACAAGAGACCCTGAAGGAAGCACTAAACATGGAAAGGAACAACCAGTATCAGCCACTGCAAAAACATACCAAATTGTAAAGACCATCGATGCTATGAAGAAACTGCATCAAGTAACTGGCGAAATAACCAGCTAGCATCATAATGACCGGATCAAATTCACACATAACAATATTAACCATGTAAATGGGCTAAATGCCCCAGTTAAAAGACACAGACTGGAAAATTGGATAGAGTCAAGACTCATCAGTATGATGTATTCAGGAGACCCATCCCATGTGCAGAGACACACAGAGGCTCAAAATAAAGGGATGGAGGAATATTTGCCAAGCAAATGGAAAGCAAAAAAAGCAGAGGTTGCAATCCTAGTTTCTGATAAAACAGACTTTAATCCAACAAAGATCAAAAGAGACAAAGAAGGGCATTACATAATGGTAAAGGGATCAATGCAACAAGAAGAGCTAACTATCCTAAATAAACTATCCTAAATATATATTCACCCAATACAGGAGCACCCAGATTCATAAAGCAAGTTCTTAGAGACATACAGAGACTTAGACTCCCATACAATATTAGTGAGAGAATTTAACAACTCACTGTCAACACTAGACAGATCAACGCGACAGAAAATTAACCGTGATATCCAGGACTTGAACTCAGCTCCAGACCAAGTGGACCTAATAGACATCTACAGACTCTCCACCCCAAATCAACAGAAAATACATTTTTCTCAGCACCATATCGCACTTATTCTAAAATTGATCACACAATCGGAAGTAAAACTCTCCTCAGCAAATGCAAAAGAACGGAAATCATAACAAAGTCTCAGACCACAGTGCAATCAAATTAGAACTCAGGATTAAAAAACTCACTCAAAACCGCACAACTACATGGAAACTGAACAACTTGCTCCTGAATGACTATTGGGTAAATAACGAAATGAAGGCAGAAATAAAGATGTTCTTTGAAACCAATGAGAACAAAGACACAACGTACCAGAATCTCTGGGACACATTTAAAGCAGTGTGTAGAGGGAAATTTACAGCACTAAATGCCCACAAGAGAAAGCAGGAAATACCTAAAATCAACACCCTAACATCACAAGTAAAAGAGCTAGAGAAGGAAGAGTAAACAAATTCAAAAGCTAGCAGAAGACAAGAAAAAACTAAGATCAGAGCAGAAATGAAGGAGATAGAGACACAAAAAATCCTTCAAAAAATCAATGAATCCAGGTTGGTTTTTTGAAAAGATCAACAAAATAGATGGCCAGCTAGCCAGACTAATGAAGAAAAGAGAGAAGACTCAAATAGATGCAATAAAAAATGAAAAAGGGTGTGTCACCACCAACTCCACAGATGTACAAACTACCACCCAGGAATACTATAAACACCTCTAAGCAAATAAACTAGAAAATCTAGAAGAAATGGATAAATTCCTGGACATATACACTCTCCCAAGACTAAACCAGGAATAAGTTGAATCACTGAATAGACCAAGAACACATTCTGAAATTGAGGCAGTAATTAATAGCCTACCAACCAAAAAAAGTCTAGGACCAGATTCACAGCTGACTTCTACCAGATGTACAAAGGGATGCTGGTACCTTTCCTTCTGAAATTATTCCAATCAATAGAAAAAGAGGAAATCCTTCTTAACTCATTTTATGAGGCCAGCATCATCCTGATACCAAAACCTGGCAGAGACACAATAAAAAAATAAATAAATTTCAGACCAATATCCCTGATGAACATCGATGCGAAAATCCTAAATAAAATACTAGCAAACTGAATCCAGCAGCACATCAAAAAGCTTATCCACCACGATCAAGTTGGCTTCATCCCTGAGATTCAAGGCTGGTTCAACATATGCAAATCAATAAACGTAATTCATCACACAAACAGAACCAATGACAAAAACCAGATGATTATCTCAACAGATGCAGAAAAGGCCTTCAACAAAATTCCCATCAAGCTACCACTGACTTTCTTCATAGAATTGGAAAAAACTACTCTAAATTTCATATGCAACCAAAAAAGAGCTCGCATTGTCAAGACAATCGTAAGCAAAAAGAACAAAGCTGGAGGTATTATGTTACCTTACTTCAAACTATACTACAAGGCTACAGTAACCAAAACAGCATGGTACTGGTACCAAAACAGATATATAAACCAATGGAACAGAACAGAGGCCTCAGAAATACTGCCACACATCTGCAACCATCTCATCTTTGACAAATCTGACAAAAACAAGCAATGAGGAAAGGATACCCTATTTAACAAATGGTGTTGGGGAAACTGGCTAGCCATATGCAGAAAACTGAAACTGGACCCCTTCCTTATACCTTATACAAAAATTAACTCAAGATGGATTAAAGATTTAAATGTAAGACCTAAAACCATAAAAACCCTAGAAGAAAACCTAGGCAATACCATTCAGGAGATAGGCTTGGGCAAAGACTTCATGACTAAAGCAACAAAAGCAATGGAAACAAAAGCCAGAATTCACAAATGGGGTCTAATTAAACTAAAGAGTTTCTGCACAGCAAAAGAAACTATCATCAGAGTGAACAGGAAACCTACAGAATGGAAGAAAATTTTTGCAATCTATCCATCTGACAAAGGACTAATATCCAGAATCTACAAAGAACTTAAATAAATTTACAAGAAAAAAACAAACAACTCCATCGAAAACTGGGTGAAGGATATGAATAGACAATTCTCAAAAGAAGACATTTATGCAGCCGAGAGACTTATGAAAAAAATGCTCATCATCACTGGTCATTAGAGAAATGCACATCAAAACCACAATGAGATACATCTCACGCCAGTTAGAACCGTGATCATTAAAAAGCCAGGAAATAACAAATACTGGAGAGGTTGTGGAAAAATAGGAACTCTTTTACACTGTTGGTGGGAGTGTAAACTAGTTCAACCATTGTGGAAGACAGTGTGGCGATTCCTCAAGGATCTAGAACTAGAAATACCATTTGACCTAGTGATCCCATTACTGGGTATATACCCAAAGGATTATAAATCATTCTACTATAAAGACACATGCACACGTATGTTTATTGTGGCACTGTTCATAATAGCAAAGACTTGGAACCAATCCAAATGCCCATCAATGATAGACTGGATAAAGAAATGTGGTATATATATACCATGGAATACTATGCAGCCATAAAAAGGATGAGTTCTTGTCCTTTGCAGGGACATGGATGAAACTGGAAACCATCATTCTCAGCAAACTAACACCAGAACAGAAAACCAAACTAACACAAGAACAGAAAACCAAACACTCACTCATAAGTGGGAGCTGAACAATGAGAACACATGGACACAGGGAGGGGAACATCACATACCGGGTCCTGTCGTGGGGTGGGGGGGTTAGGGGAGGGATAGCATTAGAAGAAATACCTAATGTAGTTGACGGGTTGATGGGTGCAGCAGATCACCACGGCACCATCGCACATATATGTAGCAAACCTCCACATTTGCACATGTAACCCAGAACTTAAAGTATAATTAAAAAAAAAAAAGAAAAGAAAGACAACCTATGAAAGGAGAAAAAATATTTGCAAATTATATGTGAGACAAAGGACTTGTATAAAAAATAAATAAAGACAGACTAATAAAAAAAGAAAAGAACCACATAAAATCAGAGATGTAAAAGGAGACATTACAACTCATACCGCAGAAACTCAAAAAGATCATTAGTGACTAGTATTAGTAAATACATGCCAATAACTGGAAAATCTAGGAGAAATGAATAAATTCCTAGACACATACAACTTACCAAGACTGAACCATGAAGAAATCCAAAACTTGAAAAAACGAATAACAAGACCAAAGTCATAATAAAAAGTCTCCCGGGAAAGAAATTCATGGGATCCAATGGCTTCACTCCTGAATTCTACCAAATATTTAAGGAAGACTTCCCACCAGTCTTACTCAAACTATTCTGAAAAATAAATAAGAAGGGAATACTTCCAAACTCATTCTATGAGGCTGGTATTATCCTGATATCAAAACCAGACGAAGACATATCAATAAAAGAAAACTACAGGTCAATATATCAGATGAGTATTGATGCAAAAATTCTCAACAAAATATTTGCAAACTGATTTCAACAATACATTTAAAAGATCATTTATGATGACCAAGTGGTATTTATCCCTGGGATTCAAGAATGGTTCAACATATGTAAATCAGCCAATTTGATACATCATATCAATGGAACAAAGGAAAAAAACACATAATTACACTGGATGCTGAAAAAGCTTTTAATAAAATTCAATATCACTTTATGATAAAAATTCTCAAAAAAAAAAAAAAAGATATAGAAGGGACATACCTCAACATAATAAAAGCCATATAAGACCCATAGCTAGTGTCATACTGAATGAAGAAAAACTAAAAGTCTTTCCTCTAGGATCTGGAACATGACAAGGATAGACACTTTGACTAGTGTTATTCAACACAGTACTGGAAGTCCCAGCTAGAGCAATCAGACAAGAGAATAATACAGGGCATCAAAATTAGAAATGAAGAAGTTAAATTACTCTTGTTTGCAGATGATATGATCTTATATTTGGAAAAACCTAAAGACTCCACCAAAAAACTATGAGAACTGATAAATTCAGTAAATTTTCAGAATCAACAAAATCAACATACAAAAATCAGTAGCTTTTCTATATGCCAACAGTGAACAATCTGAAAAAAAAATTTAAAGTAATCCCACTTACAATAGGCACATATAAAATTAAATACCTAGGAATTAACTTAAAGAAGTGAAAGATCTCTATAATAAAAACTTTTAAAATACTGATGAAAGAAATTGAAGAAGACACCAAAAACTGGAAAGATTTTCCATATTCATGGATTGGAAGAAACAATACTAATAAAATGTCCATACTACCCAGAACAATCTACAGATTCGATGCAGTCCCTAGCAAAATACCAATGAAATTCTTCACAGAAATAGAAAAAACAAAGAACAAAACTGATAGAATCAGAGAACCTAATTTCAAATTATACTACAGAGCTATAATAACCAATGCGGCCTGGTATTGGCATAGAGACAGACACATAGATCAATGGAACAGAATAAAGAATTCAGAAACAAATCTACACACCTACAGTGAACTCATTTTCAAAAAAGGTGCCAAGAGCATACACCGGGAAAAAGACATTCTCTTCAATAAATGGTGCTGCAAAAACTGGATATCCATATGCAGAAGAATAAAACTAGACCCCTTGCTCTCACCATAGACACAAATCAAATCAAAATGGATTAAAGACTTCAATCTAAGACCTTACACTATGAAACTATTACAAGAAAACATTGAGGAAGCTCTCCAGGACATTGGTCTGGGCAAAAATTTCTTTGAGTAATACCCCACAATCACAGGCAACCAAAGCCAAAATGGACAAATGGTATCACATCAAGTTAAAAAGCTTCTGCACAGCAAAGGAAATGATCAACAAAGTGAAGAGACAACCCATAGAATGGGAGAAAATATTTGCAAACTACCCATCTGACAAGACATCAATAACCAGAATACATAAGGAGCTCAGACAACTCTACAGGAAAAAAAAAAAATCTAATATCTGATTTAAAATGGACAAAAGATCTGAATATGTATTTCCCAAAAGAAGAGATACAAATGCCAAACAGGCATATAAAAGGGTGCTTAACATCACTGATTATCAGAGAAATGCAAATCAAAACTACAGTGAGATATCATCTCACCCTAGTTAAAATGGCTTTTTTCAAAAGACAGGCAATAACCAGTAAGAAATGGGGGTGCCCCTGTGTAAAGAAAGCTACCGAAGCCTTACATTTGCACCTTAGCCTCAATAGCTAGTAACCCTAGAGAAGCAGCTTGTTGAAGCTCATCTGCAACTCCTGACTCTCAGGAGAAAGGTGGGTTTTAACCCAAAATTATGAGTGAGCTGTTGACTCCAAAATGTACTTGGGAGAAAGGCCAAGCAAGAGGTCATGGGTCAACTAAGCATTACCAAGCAGAAAACACAGTGCACTGCTTTTCTTTTAGTTTTTGTCTTTTCTTTGCTACACCTTTTACTATTTCCTTTTGGCTTAGAATGTAAAATCGATTGTTAAAATTTTGTTCTGAATAAATATTTATTTTTTGTATTGCTAAAAAAATGGCAGGCAGTAACAATGCTGGCAAGGATGTGGAGAAAAGGGAACCCTCCTACACCATTGGTGGGAATGTAAATTAGTACAACCACTACGGAGAACAGTTTGGAGGTCCCTCAAATAACTAAAAATAGAACTATCATTTGATCCAGTAATCCCACTGCTGGTTATATACTCACAAAAAGACATCAGTATACCAAAAAGATATCTGCACTCCCTTGTTTGTTGCAGCACTGTTCACAATAGCTAAAATTTGGAAGCAACCTAAGTGTCCATCAACAGATGAATGAATTAAAAAAATGTGGCACTTATACACAATGGAGTACTATTCAGTCATCACAAAGAATGAGATTCTATCATTTGTAGCAACATGGATGGAACTGGAGGTGATTGTGCTAAGTAAAATAAGCCAGGCACAGAAAGCAAATGTCACAAGTTCTCACTTATATGTGGGATCTAAAAACCAAAATAATTGAACTCATTGACATAGAGGGTAGAAAGATGGTTACCAGAGCCTGGAAAGGGTAGCAGGAGGGTGAGTGGGAGATGAGGATGGTTAATGGGTATTTAAAAAATAGAGGCCGGGCATGGTGGCTCATGCCTGTAATCTCAGCACTTTGGGAGGCCGAGGCAGGTGAGGATCACCTGAGGTCGAGAGTTCGAGACCAGCCTGACCAACACGGAGAAACCCCGTCTCTACTAAAAATACAAAATTAGCCGGGTGTGGAGGCACACGCCTGTAATCCCAGCAACTCCGGAGGCTGAGGCAGGAGAATCGCTTGAACCCAGGAGGTGGAGGTTGCGGTAAGCTGAGATTGCGCCATTGCACTCCAGCCTGGGCAACAGGAGTAAAACTCCGTCTCAAAAAAAAAAAAAATTGAAAGAAAGAATTAGACATAGTATTTGATAGCACAACAGGGTAACTATAGACAATAATAATTTAACCGTACATTTAAAAAAACTAAAAGGTTATAATTGGATTGTTTGTAACACAAAGGATACGTGCTTGGTAAATGGATACCTCATTTTACTTGATGTGATTGTTATGCATTGCACGTCTGTACATGTCAGGTACTCCATAAATACATACACCTATTATGTACCCACAGAAATTAAAAATTAGAAAAAGATTACATAAAGAACTCTTACAACTCAACAATAAAAAGGTAAACAATCAAATTTAAAAATGAACAAAGGATTATTTTCTCCAAAGACCATTTCTCCAAAGATATACATATAACCAATAATTATACAAAAATGTGTTCAACATCATTAGTCACTAGGGAAATATAAATCAAAACCACAGTGAGTCAACTGCATGACATCCCTGAAAGCATAATGTTTCTTTCTCCTCATTTTGTTGCATTTGTACATATTGTATTCACTGTTTAGAGCATCCTTCACCTCACCCCATACTCCGTGTTCCTTGCTATATCCTGCTTGTCTTCAGACTTCATCCCACATGACATCTCCTTATGGAAGCCTTCCCTGACTCACTCCTTATTTAATTTATACTGGGATAGTTCCTCTGAAGTCCCAGAGAAATCTGTATTTACCTTGGTCACATCCCCTAGCATACTATGTTGTTGTTGCCCTAACTTACACACTCCTAGTTAAGAGTCCTTTCCAGCAGAGTTTCTTATTCATTCTGCATCCTTCATACCCAGTACCTGGACTGACAAAGAGTGATGCTTAGTAAATTGTTGTTCAATGACTTATTGAGCCATTAGTCCCATCAAAGTGATAAAAAAATGGAGTTGGCACCCCCCAAAAAAACAAAAACAAAACTGACTGCATTAAAAACATTGAGTGAAAAAGTGATTTCCTGGATTATACACTGACCAACCCATCAGATAAATTTCTACAAAAATGGGAGAACAACAAAAAATATGGAGGGCCCAGGAAATAACACAGAATATGGACAGAAACACTTGCAGTTCAAAAATGGTGACTAAGAAGCAAGCTGGCTTCATTCCTCCCCCTGTTCACCCCCCAGAAAACAAAAGACAAATATATAGCACCAAGATTGTCACCAGTAATATCTCAGAACCCAAACATGAGGATGCAACAGTTCCCAGGGCCACAGAGAAATGAAAAAATCTCTGAGCAAATGGTAAGAAAATGAGACTTCCCTATCCATGACACTCGTCCTCCCAATCTGCCCAGCACCAAATGCACGGAAAATTTCCCACGACTCACGGTTTCTACACTGGAAAAAAGCGAGATCAAGATGGACAACAGATTCCATACCATCTTGAGTTCCCTGGCAGAACACCTGCCCTACCTCATCCCACAGGAAGAACCAGGAAAGCCTGAAGTGGGAAATATCCCTGAAGACAGTCAGAGACTAAAAGAGGAGGCAAGACTACCACCTCCAGCCTGGGAAACTCGGCTTTGTAACTCATCCAAAGGAGATGCTAAATCAGAGTGGCTGTTCATCAGTAACATGCTGTAGGAGATTTGTTCCATAAGTGTCCTGGGCACAAACCCCTAACCAGCCTTCCCACACTACTGGGATATACCATTTGATACTGCAATTCAGCACTGGCAATACTCTGTTTATTTACTAAAACTCAGGCAAACTGGGTTTAAGGCACCATTACTGGTGCCAGAAAAGAGTCAGTGACCTAGAATTAAATAAAGGAAGGGGAAAAAGAGGAAGGAAGGAAGGAAGGAAGG